>NW_007255470.1:86270-200657 GCF_000164805.1 Carlito syrichta
GAGCGGGGACGGGGTCTGACGAGGGTCAGTGCACTCTGGGAAGCGGAAGTGGGGGGCCGGGCTTCGGGATGGCTCTCCCAGTCCCCCAAACAGAAGAGTTCGAATCTGGAGCAGCCCAGGGTCCCCGAGTAGCCTCGCGTCTTGTCGGAGACGTTGCCCGAGGCCGAGAGGAGGCGAAACCTGGGACCTCGGGATTGGGGTTCGGAAAGTTTGGGACTGCTGGGGTCCTCGTTTCCCCTTGCCAAGCTTGGTGGAGGAGCTGGTTGTTACGGAGAGAGTTGTGAATCAGAGCCTGCGTGCGGCGTCAGACACACCCACGACCTAGGGAAGGCGACCTGTCCGTGTAGATACGGGGCAGCCAACCTGTTGCCTAGAGTTCCTTTACATGTGTGTGCATGTGCTTCCTCGGCGTCTTACCACATCATTGCTGCAGATTTTGATATCATCCTCCGTTGTGACTTCCTCCTAGACTCAAATCCGCTGTTATATTTCCCAGAACCATGTTGTGCTTTTGTCATTACTAAGACCGAGAAAGTATGAGAGCACTGTGTTTTGTTTTTCATAAAAGCGGTACAGGCTTACTATTTTCTGGGCAGAAAATGCAGATTCTGTTCAACGTGTGGGCTGGAAAATGTTAATAATCGGAGAAGCTAGAGCATAAAGGTGCAGCAAATCATCAGCCCAGTGCTGTCTTCTCAATGCTTTGGACTCAGGGGTAGATGTGTGGTGTTTGTGGTTAACATCCTTGGGAGGGAGGAGGGTTGGAGACGGAAGAAATCAGCCTGTCTGACTTTCTGTTGGTTAAGTCAATGTGTAGAACCGATGAAACGTTAGACTCCTGAAATTTATTATGATTTGTTCAAGAAAATTGAGAAAAGTTAGTTCAGAGTTTTCATTCAGCTCTGAAATTCTATGATTCAGTTTTATAACTGAGGGCTTTTAAACTATGTGACCTGAGGTTCTTATATCTTGGAGCCAGTAATAACCTTAGATTACTCAGAATTTAAGGTCTCTTCCTCTTTGGACTATAATAGCTTTTATTACAGGAATCACCTCTGTTTTCTTCCTCGCCCTGTCTCCAGCATGTAGAAGAGTGCTTGCCACAGAGTAGGCATGCACTAGATATTTGTTTTATATCATATCGTGCACAAGTGATGTATCTATATATAAAAAGCGTTTAGTTCCGTCCTTCAAGTACTTAATACATACCTTGGCCTAGTGTAGAAGAGTGATTGCCACAGAGTAGGCATTCAATGGATATTTGTTATATATCATACTGTGCACAGATGATGTATCTATATATAAAAAGCGTTTAGTTCAGTCCTTCAAGTACTTAATACATACCTTGACCTAGTGTTATGATAAATGTGGGAGGAGGATTACCAGGTTACAGATGACATAGAAGACATGACTTTTTCCTTTAAGAGCAACAGTCTAGCTAGGAAAAGAAAGCATATCTAAAATAAATACAAACCTAAATTAAGTAGTATGTAAATAAGTGCTATGTGAGGACCATAAGTACGGCAGGAAGTTAGATAGTGTATATGGGCTGAGGAAACTCCACTGGAAGAGTTAAGAATTGAGCTAGTTTTTGAAAGAAGTTGTAAAATTTGAATTAGAAAAGAGATAAATCATGTATTGAGAAAATGTGATTTTGAGTAGACTGGTGACTGGAGAAAAGTTCTCTGATAAGGGAATGTTGGAGAGAGAAGATTTATCAGGTTGGGAAGGCAAAGTGTTGAGGACTAAGGCAGTATTATCAGCATCCCACTGATAAGAAGGTAGAGTCTGCTTGTAGGGTGGGATGGGCAGTGTGTTAATCAGAGCATAGTCTTAGACAAGAGTAAGTGTTATCCTTACTTGAAATTAATGGATGTGATGGTAGAACTAGGGTCAGGTTGTTATATACTTTTGATTTCAGTTACTAATTGGAATAAATGCCTCACTAATATGCATGCGTTTGAGGTAGTCAGCAGCACGTCTTAATTTCTAAAATCTACCTCATGTGCTTGGGCCATTCTATTGGAAATTTATGGAAACAATGTACCAAAAGTAGTTATCCAGCCCCTCTCGGTGACACAGTTTTGCTTGGGATTATCTCTCTGAGGTTTTTAGTTACTGCTGATTTATAAAAATACATATAATTTTTTTTGAGAAAGGATTTTTTTCTGATGAGGAATACTCAGAAATATTGACAAAAAAATGTTGAGAATAATTAAAGCCACAATAATTGAACCCTTGGTCTTTACAACATCTTTTGTTTCATGAAATTTCTTTTGAGTGGTGTGTTAACCAGATTAAATTGCCAACCAAGATGCATAAAGTTACGACAGCAAATGCTGCATTATTTAACAGCTCAGCAAATATTTATTGGGTGCTAGCTAAACCTAGCCATTCTGTTGAAAGACAAAGATGAATAAGACACAGTATGTCCTGTGACATGCTAAGTGTTTATCAGAGGAAATAAACCACTAACCATTATATGTTGTGATAAATTAATCACTTTTGCAATGAATAAAGTACTGAGGGAATAGATCACTTTGGCAGGGACGAAATTGATAGGGAAATTGATAGTCACTTTTTAATCCTCTTTTGTCTAAATAGAGATGGGATCTCACTATATTGCCCAGGCTGGTCTTGAACTACTGACCTCAAGTGATGCCCCTACCTCTACCTTCCAAAGTCCTGGGTTTACAGGTCTGAGCCATCATGCCCAGCCAATAATCAAGGAAAGCTTTGAAGAGAGGAGGATGAGACTTAGCCCTGAAGGTTAAGTAGAATTTGTCACATATAAAGCAGAGAGGCCAGCATAAGCAAAGTTGCTGCAGTTTAAAATTGAATGGTGCTTTTTTGAAATACCTCGAAATGCTTCTTGTAGGTAAGAGAGAGAAGGAAGGGGGTCAAACTCATCTTGGGAACCCATTCCCAAGCAAATGGACCCATTCCTGCTATGATGGTACTAATCCATGCATGAGGGCAAAGCCCTCATGGCCTAATCACCTCTTGTAGTGTGGCAGAAGTGATGAGTCAGGAAAGGTATTTTTGGAGCCAAATTTTGAGGAGGTCTTCTCCATTCTAAAAAGTCTAGACTTCTTCCCTCCATTCTCCACCCCTCTCCCTCCACTGACTTGGCATTGGAGAGTCATGGAAGTTATAGCAGTCAGATCAAAAAGTTAATTGACAGTTCATGTGTAGACTGCATTGGAGTGAAGAGGCAGAGAGACCAGTTAGAATGTAGGTGAGAGATGTTAGTAACCTGAAGGATGACTGTGGAAATGGACAGATTGTAGAGACGTTTTTAGATGTTAAAATCTCTTTCTTTTATGACCAGCTAGAGGACAGGGAGAGTAAGAAGTGAAAGATGACATGTCTAGCTTGAGCAACTGGGTGATTATGATGACATTAAATTAGAAAATATAGCAGGAGGAACAGGTTTGCAGTGGAGAGAAGAAATAATAGCATGCTAAGTCTAAGGTTCCTATGGGGAGTTTAGATAGATCTATTGGGTAATTGGAAATTCTACTTCAGGGTTTATGATATGGTTAGGAACAATTGTAATGTAGATGACAGCTGAGGCTATGGGAGTAGCAAACTTCTACGAGGCATGTTAGTATAGTAGTTAACTTCCTTTTGGAGTAAGAAAGACCCTAGGTCTAATCTCTGTTATGCCATTTTTTTGGTTGGGTGGCCTTGGGCAAGTTGTTTAACATCTCTAACCCTAGGCCCTAGGCCTCCTATCTGAATTAAAGAATTGTACCAAAGATTAACAGATAGTATGTGCACAGTGATTAACACAATGCCTAGCTTATAAATGCTTAATAAACGGCAGCTGTTGCTATTACTACTATTAGTAGTAATAGATGTAGAAGTAGTCGAAAGTTCAACTAATCAGAAGAATGGAGAGGGAGAACTGGGAAGGACAGTGAATGGAACATTTGGAAATCAACACTTAAATCAGTGTTTATGCTTAGATGAGTACTTGTCTTAAGCTGTTTTGTGCTGCTATACTATATTAGAATACCAGACACTGGGTAATTTATAAAGAACAGAAATTTATTTCTTACAGTTGTGGAGGCTGGGACATCCAAGATCAAGACACCAGCATCAGGTGAAGGCCTTCTTTCTGCATCATAACATGGCAGAAGGCATCACATGGGCTAGAGAGAAGGGGAAGAGGGCCAAACTCATCTTGGATATTCATTCTCAAGATACCGAACTCATTCTCATGATAATGGTGTTAATCCATTCTAGAGGGCAGAGTGCTCATGGCCTGGTCACCTCTTGAAGGTCCCCTCTCTCACCACTGTTGTATTAGGCATTCAATTTCCAACACATGCACTTTGCAGGACACTTTCAAACCCTCTAGCAGTTCTCAGACTTAACTGTGCATCAGTGATACCTGTAGGCCTTGGTAAAACACAGATTTCTGGTTCCCACCTTCATAGTTTGATTTAGTAGGTCTGCATTGGGGCTTGAGAAGTTGCATTTTGAACAAGTTCCCAGGTAATGCTGATGCTGTTATTCCCAGGATCACACTTTAAGAACCATCAACTTAGAAATTAGATGGAAGAAGAGGAATCAGCATAGGCACTAATAACGAGATGGATGTTTATAGAGAATCAGGAGAAAGTTTAGAGAAGAATAGGAATGTAACAGCCTCCAGACTCTGGGCCTACCAGTCTGATTTCCAATTCCATAAATCTCATCTCATTCTTATTTTTGTCATACTCCAGAATTGAGTATAATGCCTGGTACATAGCAATAACCTTTGAAGCTGCTTAATACTGCACTTGTGCATGATTATACTTCACACACAGATTTCATTCATCCTCTTATGTCTGCTGAGTCACGAGGAGGATGCTGTTTCTAATTTTACACACAATGACTACAGAAAATTTCTTTTAGATAGGTGATGGGTGGTAGCATTTTGCTTTGTGTTAGATGTTCTCCCCCTTCCTTTTTTTTTTTTAAATGACAATCTAGTTTGCAAACTAATTGTAAATAATATGTGCCAAGATTCCAGCTGTGCCCTGTGTCAGGCATCCTGGAGTTTTATAAGAGAAACAAATATCATACACCCCATTCTTCCGAAGTCTACAATGAGATTGATGAAATGGGCAAAACCCAAAGGAAAGAAACAGGAAGAGGTGTAATAACAGAAACATGGATGTAGAGAAATCTGAATCTCAGGATACATTCCTCATTTGCCAGTATAGTTCTTTGGATATTACATGTCACGTATACTGAGGACTTTTGGCATATAGCACGGATATTAGTCCTGTTCTCTAATATGAAGTTATAGGGTAGTTCCACTGTATAAGGAAAATCAAACAGTAGTTTTGCAGGTTATGAACACATTTATAAAGGGATTTCAGGAGTTAAATGGGATGTTTATGACTGACAGTTTAGGTTCTTATCATGTTTCCTAGGTGCTTGTTCTCGTTCATTTATCTCTCAGCTAACATTCATTAAGCTTTTACTATATGTCAGAAATTGTGTGATATGCTTGGCACAGATAAATGATAATTGCTTTGGGCACCTAAGGCTAACTTTGGTTGGGGAAATGAGTGTGCACACATGTATGTTGTCAGGGAGAAGATGCCTGACTTTTATAATCTTAAGATTATATTGATATGAACAGACATTGAGGACTTGAAGTTAAATTCATTCAGCCTTATGTATACAAGGGGCCATGAAGAGTATAGAGATGTGTGTGTATGTGTGTATTTTTTAGCAATAAAATTTGTTATTTGATAGAGGATAAATAGCATATTTGGAGTACTACAAATAATGTAACTGCTATATAAATATTGCATATAGACTAGGTACTCATGCTTCTTGAGTGCCTGAGCATTCAGTTTTGATATCAACTCATAAGCTATTATAATATTTCAGAAATTATAACAAGTCATAAATCCATAATAACCTCCTGGGCTGCCTTTTGTATCTGAATATGAGACACAAAAATACTGGCAGTCTGTTCTTTCTTGATTTGGGAAGTATACTCAATGCATTAAAGCTAGAGGGTCATTAACAGCAAGCTGCCGTTTATCTAGTGGCTGCATTACACAAGCCCCTTTCATTATATTGTTTAATTCTTTTAAAAACAACCTTGTAAGTTGGACATTTTCCTTGTTTTACTAAGAAGACAAATGGGAAGAACAGTTTCTGTAGTGTGTGTCCACTGAGGGGGGGACTGGACTCCAGACCCATACTTGGACTCTAGAGCTGCAGTTCTTTCTACTTTGTGTCAGCTCTTGGTGTCAACATGGGGTCCAAGCATGTGAATGTCCTAATGAAGAAATACAGTCTTGTTTCTGCTGATTTAGAAAAAGTTCCTGGAGGAAGCTAGAATTCTATTAACTGCCTGAAAGTTTGAAGACAATTTGATTATGTAGATGGGGTTGGAAGGGAAAGGAGGCTAAACAGTTAGAGGCCCCATTGCTGATTTTTTTCATTGACTGACAGGAGATCTTACATAAACTCTCGGAGTTTCCCCTTCTTTTTTTCTTTCCTCACCTATCTTCCCTCCCTCCCTCCCTTCTGTCTCACTTTGTTGCCTAGGCTGGAGTGAGTGTGCAGTGGGTCAGTCACAGCTCACTGCAGCCTCAACCTCCTGGGCTCAGGCGATACTTCTGCCCCAGCCTTCTGAGTAACTGGGCCTACAACAACATGCCTAGCTAATTTTTTGACTAGGCTAATTTTTTGATTAGGCGTGAGCCTGGCTAAGTTTTAAAAATTTTTTGTGGAGATGAGGTCTTGCTATGTTGCCTAGGCTGGTCTCAAAATCCTGGACTCAAGCAGTCTTCCTTCCTTGTGTCCCAAAGTGCTGGGATTATAAACATGAGCCACTACTCCTCACCTGAGTTTCCACTTCTTTAGGGAAGTATAAGTGTAGTCATTTAGAGGAGAAATTGTACTTTTTTTTTTTTGAGTTGGCTTCTCACTCTCATCGCCCAGGCTGGAGTGCAGTGGCACACTCACAGTCACTGCAGTCTCGACTTGCTGGGCTCAGGTGATCCTTCCGTGTACTTGTACTTATTAAGCTAATGATATTTATTGTGAATTCAGAACTCTTTTTCCCCCCTCAGACCTGTGTTGAGAACAAGAATTCTTTTTTAATCTCTTAAAACCTCACCCCAAACAATATTGAGATATCAAACAAACTTGAGATTTCCCATCTAATCTTCCTTTTCTACATTTTGTTTCCTCTACTCAAGTGTTTATTTTTAAGTCTGTTTGCAAAATAAATACATTCTATTTATGGTTCAATGTCATTATTCTGACTTGATTTATTCCTTGCATTTGGAGAGTCACTCTTTTGGTCCTATTGTATACATTCCTGGAAATATAGACTGCAATTATCTTTGTAAATGATAATCAATTTCATCTAATTTTACAATACATATTTCTATAACTGTATAATTATGCTAATAACTGTTAAATCCTGTATTAGTTATCTATGACTGGGTAGCAAATTACTCTAAAATTTAGCTGCTTAAAACAAACATTTTTTTAATCTCATGGTTTTTGTGGGTCAGGAATTCAGGACCAGCTTAGCTGGGTGGTTCTGGCTCAGTGTTGCTGAGGAGTTGCATTTGGGCTTTTGACTAGTGCTACAGCAGTCATCTGAAGGCTTGACGATGGTTGGCGGACCTGCTTCCAAGGTGGCACATTCCATGGCTGTTGGCAGGAGACCTTAGATCCTTCATAGGGCTGTTTGAGTATCCTCGCAATGTGTCAGCTGACTTC
Organism: Carlito syrichta; assembly: GCF_000164805.1. Lineage (NCBI taxonomy): Eukaryota > Metazoa > Chordata > Mammalia > Primates > Tarsiidae > Carlito > Carlito syrichta. The sequence continues at coordinate 94,023 of NW_007255470.1, forward strand.
ATCCAGGGTGAGTGATGCCAGAGAGAGCAAGGAGGAAACCATATGCCTGTTATGCCCTATTTTGAATATACACACTATTACTGTATGTCATTTATTTTAAGCAAGTCTCTAAGTCCACTCAAGAATTTAGGGTCCACCTTTTTTTGGGTCAAAAAATTTGTAGACATATTTTAAAACAAGCATAAATCCTTTTTCATATGAAGCCATTTCATCCACTGAGATTGATTGTCTCTGTCAGCACATGCTGTAATTATTCTGACTTGTGTATTCACAGTATATTCTGGAAATGCTCTGAAGAAAAGATGACGATTTTTAAAATTTAAACCAAGTTTTCATAAATTACAGATTTGTTTGGATTCCTTGAAGTTTTATACCTATCACATTAACTTTAGTACTAATGCAGCCAGAATGCTTTCATTTTTGTCCATTTTGTACAGTTATTCTTATGTAATTTCATTTACACTTACTTAATAGTCTTAATAATTAATCTAAAATAGAACCAAACATTTCTAGGTAAAGTGATTCACCTTCCAAACTTTTAGAAGAAAAATGTTTGCTTAACCACTATCTGAAGGCCCATGTTTCAGTTTCTATAACATAGAGTGACTTTGGGTTGCATGGCTTAGATGAGTCTAACTTACATTGAAGTCCTTTGGCTACTTTACAAATTTTTCTCCTTGAGTAAAGTCCTAAGTAGATCTATTTTATTCTTTAGAAGGTGTATATAGGACATAACTGCTTTAGTCAGGGAACCTTTTCAGAACACATCACAGTTAGGTTTATGTTTTGGCACTTTATGTCTTTAGATGTTAACCAGATCTTAACTTCAGTACTCCTACCCCTAACAAGTATCAGTTGACTGCTTACACTTTTTTCCCTAGCCTTTTGTTTTAACCTAATTTTACACATACAGAAAAGTTGCAAGAATAGTACAAATAATTCTCATATAACCTTCATCACGTTCCCCAAATATTATCATTTTATTGCATTTGTTTTATTCCTTTTTCTCTCTTTTCTTTTTTTATTTTACCCTGAACTGTCAAAGAGTAAGTTACAGATATATTTCCCAATCCTTTAGTGTACATTTCCTAGAAGCAAGGATATTCTCTTACTAATTACCTTATAATAATCAAGTACTATTACCATGTCTAATATACAGACCTTACTCATATTTCATCAGTTGACCCAATTGGCTTATTCATGAACACCATTTATAACAACAAAAACAAAAATCCAACACACACACAAAAACAAAACACTAGCCATGTGGTGCATCCAGTTACTATTCTTTGGTCTTCATTAATATGGAGTAGTTCCTTAATCTTTAACATTGACGTTTTTGAAGAATATAGCTCAGTTTTTATTTATTTTTCACAGAATATGTCTCATTTGAAGTTTATCTGGTCATGATTAGATCTGCATTATGTATTTTTGGCAGGACTATCATAGATGTGATGTTGTGTTTTTCTTAAGGTTTCATTGCAGGAGGCCGATGCTATTGATTTGTCTCATTATTGGTGATGTTAGTTTGATCACTTAGTTATGATGGATTCTGACTGGTTTCTCCACTGAAAAGTGACTATTTTTTTCTTTATAAGTAACAAGTATATTTTGGGAGGTACTTTGAACCTATGTAAATATCCTGTTACTCCTCAGACTTTCACCTGCTAGTTTTAGGATCCATTAATGATTCATTCCTGAATCAGTTATTGTCATGATGTTTGCCAAGTGAGGATTTTCTAATTCATCATCCTTTTAAATTTATCAGTCGACTTTCCCTCAAGTAATGAATTAACTAGTTGATTAGTATCTCTGTGATCTCATGAATTCTTATGTTATTTAAAGGATTATATTTCTTTACTGTCATTTTTAAAAAATGCATATTGTCTCAGATTTGGCCAGTGGAAATCTTTTCAGGCTGGTTCTGTGCCTTTCTGACATGTCTTCATCATTCTTTGATCACTTCCTTATTTTCTAGTACATTAAGATAGTCCAGGTTCATCACACATATTTTCTCTGCTGTTGCCCTGATATCAGCTTTCTCTCCAAGGAACATTTGGTGGAAAATTATATTTAAAAAGAAGATTTTAGTGCTAGGTGTGCTCAGAAGTTCTGGGGTATCATTACTTGTAGGGCCCCTTAGCAAATAGATACCAAGGGCCATGTCCCCACACAGTTCTATATTTTTGTGTATCTATCTATATGATAGATACACATGAGTTAACACGGAGTTAACACATGAGTTAAAACCATGAGTTAACACTGACACCTCCAGTTCCAACCCTATGCTATAGGGTTTATTCTATCCATTCCCCTTTTCGTATCTGTAACTCGTTTCTCCAACAGTGAGAACCTGGCTCCCTTTATCGACAACATATTTACTTATTTGCAAACTCCCAGTGTACCCAGAAAGTAAATTCAAAATTGCTAACTCATGTGAAAAGAAACCCATTAACTATAATTCAACATATTTAAAAAATGTTAACCTAAGGGTCTATAGTCCAAATACAGTGTTCAAAGTTATAGGAGTTAGTTTTTCTCCCTCCCCTTTATCAGTGTGGTTTTGTTACTCATTTGAAATACAATTTGGTTTATTTGATTCTGTTTGTGTTTCATGTTGGGCTCCCCTCCCTCCATTTTATCATTTTATTTATTGTCCTTTTTTGTATATGTGAAATGTAACATGGTTCCAAAGGTTGAAAAGATAATCACAAAGAAATGTCACTCCCATTTCTTCTGTCTAGTCCACCCTGTTCTTACTCACCTTACCCAGGGTAGATAATTATCAATCAAGACACTATGACCAGGCTGGATATGGTGGCTCATGCCTGTAATCCTGGCAGTTTGAGAGGCTGAAGAGGGAGGATCACTTGAAGTCAGGAGTTCAAGACCAGTTTGGGCAACATAGTGAGACTCTGTCTCTAAAATAAGAGAAATTTTCTGGGCATAGTGTAGTCCTAGCTACTTGGGAGGCTGAGCTAAGAGGATGACTTAAGCCCAGGAGGTTCAGGCTGCAGTGAGTCATGATCACATCACCGCACCCAGCCTGGGCAACAGAGTGAGATTTCTCTTCAAAAACAAACAAACAGCAACAAATGATAAATAACACTGTACTATAGGGTACATAGAGTAGAATTGCTGAGTCATAAAATATGCACATCTTCAACTTTAGTAGATAAGCTGTTTTCTAAGGTGGTGAAGCCAATTAAATATTTCTATTTATTTTTGGCTTTATATTAACAGCATGAGCATCAATTATATCAAGCCTGCTAATACTCATGCTGCAGCTTTTATTACCTCACTAGAATCCTGGAGATGAAGGGCAGCCTACTGAGGAAATGCGCTTTGCAGCATTTCATCTAACATTAACTCATTACCTTTTAAAAGAAGTAATATGTTAACTTGGTACAAAACTTTAAAATACAAAAGGGTATACAGTAGAAATTAAGTCTCTCATCCTTCCTCCACAGACATCCAGTTCATCCTGGAAACAGCCACTGTTACCATTGGTTTATTAATTTATTCAGTAGATATTTATTGAATGCCTCTTGAATGCCAACCATTGCTCTAGTGTTGGGGGATGCAGGGGTGAACAAAACAGGCCAAGATCTGCTTTAATAGAGCTTTCATCTTTCTGGGAGAGATTAAAAATAATAAAGTCTCTATAGAAGGAACAGAACTGAGAAAAGAACAAAGAAAAGGAAAAAAAAAGGAAGATTGCTTATTTATCTATTCAGAAACAGTCTATATATATCTGGCATATTTTAATGTTTATTCTTAACCACATACATATTTTACTGCATCTTGCCTTTTTCTTGTTATATCATGGAGGCTGTTCCTTATCAGTACATTAATGCCTACAGAGTGGTTTTCATAATACAAATTTGTCCCAAAATAAGCTAATTTGGATTATGAGAATTTAATTTTGCTCGTTTTATTTTACACCCTTAATTTGACTTCCCAGCACCACTATGAAGCTATCTTTGCAGCTATGTAATTGGTGGGTTGTTGAAGTTCTCTCAGACACTTGGTTTGCTGTTTTGACATAGTAGTAATAATCTTGTATGCATTTGCATTGTTTTCATCGATTTCTTTGCTCTTTTTACTGTTCTGTCACCTCTTGATTAAAGGTTTAATTACCTAAACATTAAAATGTGTATACTTTGTTAACTACTGAAGTAATTGTGTGACATTTATTTCAGTGATAATTAAATACTTTTTTTTTGAGTCAGAGCCTCACTCTGTCGCCCAGGCTGGAGGTCAGTGGCATGCTCACGGCCACCCCAGTGGCGACCCGCTGGTCTCCGGTGATCTTTCCGCCTCAGCCTTCCAAGTAGCCGGAACTACAGGTGCGCACTACCACACCTGGCTAAATTTTTTTTGATTTATTGTAGAGACGATGTCTCGTCAAGTTGCCCGGGCTGGTCTCAAACCCATAGGCTCTGGCAGTCCACTTGCCTTGGCCTCCCAAAGTGCTGGGATTACAGGCTGACCCACTGAGCCTGACCAATAATTAAATTTTTTTGATGTGGAAAAATCACCCAATGAGAGTTTGTTGAGGAAGGTCAATTCTCCTAAGGGGGGATAACTATGTTCTACTACTGCTCTAGCTGTCTGTTGTCAGTGTTTCTCTAGGGCCTTCAATTAACTCTTTGCTGCCTCCACTTGTTTTTGAGAAACGTCTAAAATCACTCACACCTGTTTTAGGCTTGATTACAACATGGAGCATACAGTCATTACATGGAGTAGTGAGCAGTTCCTGCTATTTCTCACTTCTTCCATATAAATAGTTGAATTCATATAAGTTGAATTAAAGCATGGTGTGACTCCTTCATGGTAGGAATTGACCTAATTGAAGTAGAGTTGAGGAGGAGATGCCCAAGCAGCGTCTCGTTTATCTGTGCAAGTGTGTTGACCCCTTGCTAGGTGATATTAGTTGCTGTGGGTACAAAGGAGAATAATTTATAGTTCCTGTTCACAAACAATGTGTAGTCTAGTGAGAGAAGCGATTTAAAAGTAGATGTTTGTAATGTAAAGTGGTAAGAGCTGTGATAGAAATATATCCAGAAGACAATTAGCCTAGAATTTGTATGCTTATTAGCTGTCTGTCTAATACTTCTGAGACAGCTTAATAAACCCTGGTGTCCAAGGAAGGCTTCCTGGTGAAAGTGACACCTATTAGGCCTAAAAATAAGTCCCTACTATGCATAAGCAAATATATATTTTAGTAGAGAAATGGCAAAGTGTGTAAGGGTAAGTAACTAAGTCCTTTGGTGTTGACTGGAGCAGAAAGTGAGAGATGGGGCATCCTCAGAGGAGGCTAGAGTCTGTTCAAGGAGTACCACATATGCCCTGTCCATGATTATACACCAGCCTAATAATACAGTCGTTAGTAACTACCATTTGCTAAGCTCTTACTATAAGCCAGGAATTGTATTAAGTGCTTTATAGGTATTCTCTCATGTAATCCTCTGGGACATTCACAAATGAAAATATGGAGTTGCAGAGAAGTTGAATAACTTGTTCAAGGCCATGTCTAATGAGCACAGAGAGTGAATTCCTAAGTGCAGTAGTTTGTCTGACTCCCGAACCTTTTAATTAGAGAATCATTAGAAAAGTGTTAAGCAGGGGAATAGCATGATTATATCTTCATTTTGGACTGATTATTCTGCAGGCAAAGTGGGGATGGAATTGAGAGGGACAAAATGGGAGAAAGGGAGTTGGAAAGGGAGTTGGAAAGCTGATGAGGTAGTCCAGGTGAGATTGATTGAAACCTGAACTAGACTAGAAGTTATTTGATAGGCACAGGAGTGATGACTTGCAGGAATATTTAGGAGATGAAATCAGAAGATCTAACTAGTTGATTAGGTATGGTGGAGTCAGGGAGAGGAAGTCAAGGGATACTTACAGGTTTTTAGCTTGGATTACTGTATGGTGGTGTCAGATATTAAGATAAAGGACTGGAGGCAGATATCCTTTAAGAGAAGATTAGTTTGATTTTGGTTAGGTGATTTGAGGTACCAGTGGGAACATGCAGTGGAATTCTACTGTAGGCATGTGAATCTGAAGTTCAGATGAAAGGTCTGGGTTAGAGATAGAGATTTGGAAGTTATTAGGTGGCAGTTGAAATAGGATAGACAAGTAAACTCACCTGGAAGGCATAACCCTGGGAAACCTGAGTCTTAAGGAGACAGTGGTGAAAGAAGAGACTTAGAGGTAAAAGGAGAACCAAGAGAAGGGGAGGGTCACAGAGGCCAAGAGAGTAGAAAATATCAGGAGGGGTATGTTCAATGGTTTCATGTGCTGCAGAGACACCCAGGAAAGAAAGGACAGAAAGGTGACCCTTGGCTTTTCCCCTTAAGAAAGAAGTCATTGATGACCTTGGTGAGAGCAGTTTTAGTGGAATGGTAGGCTGATTGTGAGACTTCAGTGGACTCAGGAATGAATTGAGGGTTGGGTATAGGAGGCCAGGACTATAGATAATCTTAGGAAAAGTTTGAATAAAAACTGGAAAAAGAATTAAAAAGTATGCGTGGAGCACAGGTTGAACCGTTGGCTCTGTATACTTTCCACTGTGGGGAAGTTGGTTTGGGCTCAGTCCAACAAGTAGAAAGACCTTGAAACTTTTGGGGACTATAGAGTTAACTCATGAGAGTTGGTCAAATGCTTCCTCTGAAGCTTTCAGGTGACTTCTTTTCCTGAATGGAATATAATTTGTTGTCAATGCAATGTACATGTCAGAAAATCATCACCTACATATATTTATTATAATTATATTTGGCCAAACAAAAACCCCACACTGTGGTGGGGGAGATTGGTAGAGGAAACGCTGGGAAAGAAAATGATAGTATGGAAGTATGGAGTGACTGTTACATGTTAGGCACTCTCTTATTGTCCTTCATGTATTTTATTTTACATTATTTTATTTTATTTTTGAGTTGGAGTCTCACTCTGAGAGTGAGTGCTGTGGCACACTCATGGCCACCCCAGTGTCGACCTGCTGGGCTCTGGCAATCCTTCCGCCTTAGCCTCCTAAGTAGCCAGAACTGCAGGCATGTACTACCCACACCTGGTTAATTTTTTTATTTATTGTAGAGACAAGATCTCACAAAGTTGCCTGGGCTGGTCTCAAACCTGTGGGCTCAGGCAATCCACTTGCCTCAGCCTCCCAGAGTGCTGGAATCACAGGCACATTATTTTATTTTATCCTCATAGCCACCCTATATGGGTAGTGGGTTATGCTCATTTTCTAAATGAGGAGGCTGAGATCCTCTCTCTCTCCTTATTCCAGGTTCTGCCACTGAATGGCTGTGACTTTGGAAAAGTCTCTCAGTTCTCTCATTTGTAAATCTGTAAAAAGTCCTGATTATGATACTTTATGTTCTTTCCAGTGTGAGGTTCTAGGAGTCTGTGAATATTTACTAATAGTGTTCTTATTTGGGCATGAAAAAAAGGCTCTTCAGGGAATTTCCCCCCTCTCAGTGAATTAATAACTTAATAGTAACACCATCAGGTTGTCCAGACTAAATAATTTATTTTCCCATCACAAAGTGAATACCCATTATGTATGTGGCCTTAGAAGGCTACTGTAAAATAAATCAAGTAAATAGGCTTGGTGACAGGCTCTCCATCAGTTGTTACTGGCTCTGGGCGCATGGGCAAATAGCTACCTGCAAGATTGTGTGATGATTTTTAAGTGTGTTATAGGTTAAGTGCTAAGTATTTTTATTAATTTAGGAAGTACTTTGGCATGTGGCCTTTAAAAATTACATTATTATATTATCATACATCTTGATTAAGGCAACAAAACATATTTACTATGGCTATCTTCACAGCTGGGGTGAAATATTTTATAGCCTGTATAATGCGCCACTAGATGATGATGACTCTCTGTTCTCATCAGAAAAATGAGTGTTGGGAAATGAATTAGAAGCTTTAAAGGTCTATTTAATTGTGAAAATTAATTTCAGGGAATAGTATTATGTGCCCAGTGAGTGCTTAATAATTGAGGAGGAGAAGAAAAAAGGGAAATTATGAGACTTTCAAATTCAAGTCCATCTTGGAAAAAGATGAGGATAAAAATATAATGTTAATGTGACTATCAACAACATGCTTTACAACATGATGTAAAAAGAAACAAAATTAGCAAATACAAGACATTTTAAAATTAAATATTATCCCAAATCAGAGTCCATGTATTCTAGCTATGTTAATCCTGGAAAGCAGAAGTTCTTATTTACAGGGAATATCACCTCAGAGGACATTATACAAATTTATGGGAGCATTTGTGTCTTCTAATGTAATTTTTTGAGATACTATTTCATTATAAATTATTTTCCTTTGATTTCCCCTTTATAGTATAGCTAGCATATTTTTTGCTGTTGTTTTTGGGGTTTTTTTTTTTTTTTTTTGCATTTTATTTTTTGAGTTGGAGTCTCATTCTGTTGCCCAGGCTGGAGTGCAGTGGCACACTCATGGCCACCCCAGCGTTGACCTGTTGGACTCTGGCGACCCTTCTGCCTCAGCCTTCCAAGTAGCTGGAACTACAGGTGTGCGCTACCATGCCTGGCTAATTTTTTATTTATTGTAGAGACAAGGTCTCGTCAAGTTGCCCCGGGGAAAAAAGGGAAATGATCCACTTGCCTCAGCCTCCCAAAGTGCTAGGATTACAGGCTGAACCACTGAACCCAGCCAGCTAGCGTATTTTTAAACGTTTATTTACTTTAATTAAAAAAATTTTTTTTTTTGGAGAGACGAGGTTTTACTCTGTTGTCCAGGCTGAACTCAAACTCCTGACCTCAAGTGATCCTCCTGTTTTAGTCTTCCAAAAGTGCTGAGATGACAGGCATAAGCCACTGTGCCTAGACTGAGAGTTCCCTCCCTTCCTTCTTTCTTTTTTTGAGATGGGGTCTCTCTGTGTTGCCTAGGCTGGTCTTGAACTCCTGCCTCAACCTCTCAAAGTGCTGGGATTACAGGCATGAGGCACCACACCTAGCTGAGAGTCTTAATAAAGTAACTGATATGACTGTCCCATCATATTTCCAGGTCTTGCCCACACTCAAGGAAAGAGGATTATATAGGCATGTATACCAGAGGGCAGGAATCTTGGGGGTCATCTTACATTTCTGCCTCCTACAGCCAATATTATCACATCTTCATACCTATAACTCTTAACTGTCAGTGGAGTTCAGTTATTTGAAAAAGGACACCAGTAACTACTTTAAGCATTCACACAGCTAGTGAGTACCTACTCTATGCCAGTACTTTTCTAGGTACTGGGGTGAATAGGGTGAGCCCTTGCTCCCAGGTAGGGTATCTTCTAAGGATAAGTGTAGTGAAGAAAATCAAATGGAGTACAGGATTAGAAGTGGGGTGGGGTGGATGTTCTTTTAGGTAGGGTGGTCAGGGAACTGAGACCTGAATGGTGAGTTACCGTGGTATGGAGCTTTGGGAACAAAACATTCTAGTAGAGGGATGGTCATTATAAGGACTCTAAGTCAGTTATAAACTTTGTATTTAAGGAATAGTAAGGGCAGTGTGACTGGAGCAGAATGTGTGAAGAGAAGAATAGGATATGAGTTTAGGGAGGTGCTTGGGTGACAACTCATATGGAGCTCTGTAGGCCTTGGTAGGGTATGGTGTTTTTTCAGCGTGAGATAGGAAGGCATTGGAGGATTTTAAGCAATGGAATGACTGATCTGACTTACATTTTCAAAAGATTTGTGTGAAGAAATGGCTTGTAAGGGTGGAAATGTATAAATACAAAGAGATGAAGTCTGTAAAGGAGAAGAACAGAGTCTTACGAGTCAGATGATGAGACACTGGCTAGACTGGGGTCAAGGAAAGTCACCTGAGGAACTGACACCTGAGTTGCACCTGGAGAATGGAAAGTGAAAAGAGGAAGGGTGGTCCCAGCAAGGAACAACTTGTGTCAAGACTCCATGGCATAAGGGAGCATGTCAAGTGCTCCAATGGAATGACTGGAGTTAGGCAGGGACCAAATTCCACAGACCTTGAAGGCCCAATTAAATTTTTTTTTTTCCCCTGTGATTCTTTTATGCTAAGAGCCTTGAAAAGTCACTTAAGGGTTTTGAGTAGGGGTGGGAGTTGTAGAGGGAGAGATTGAGGGAAATGGTTCACAGTCAGTTTTATAATTTGGTAAATTCTTTTTTTGGCGACTGCATGGAGGACAGCTGAGGGAGGTGTGAGTGGAAGTGGGAAGATCAGTTAAGAGCTGTGTGATGTCCAAGTGGAGGTGAAGGGTGGAGTGGACTACAGTGGTAGCATGGAAGTTGCACAGAAGTCAGTCAACTGGAGAACTAATTTAGGAGGTAGAGTCAAAAACTTACTGATGTATTAGGTAGGAGGCAAGATCGTGGGCGGTGTCATTCTGGCTTCCACAGGTGAATTCACTAAGCTAGGGAACATTGCACAAGGACAGGCTTTTACTGGGGAGAGGAATAGAGAGTATGAAATGAGTTTAGGTGTACCTTTGAGAAAATAGGCAGAGGTATATATGGATCTGGAATTCAGAAAAGAGGTCTGTTAGTATCTTCATTTGTTAATTTTGAGGACTTAACTGTGCCAGATACTGTAGGGTGCTGGGGTAAAGATGAGTAAGATGTTCATTAAGCTTTTGTTGAGTGCCTATAGGTCCTCTGTTGTGTCATGGTCATTGCCCTTTGGGAGCTTATTTATCAATAAGACAGGTCAATACCAAGTCACCGTAAGTTATGATGGGGAAACAGAAGCTGATTCAAGAACATATAAATGGGGGTGAAGGATAGAGGAGAGTTTATTCTCCTGTTGCCCTGAAACTGGTAAGGCGTCTTTTTTTCCCTCAAATTGAGACTCTGCATTTCCCCAGAATATTAACTCATCATGGTTAGTTTCCATATACTCTATTCCCCAAGTTACCTTGGGAATAAATAGGCATTTGTGGACTGGCCACAGATATTGCAACATTGTTTCTTTAGAAAAGACTTAAGAATCCTAAGGTTTATAAATAATTTGTTTTTGGAATGTCATCTTTTGTTAATTGTGGAGGAAGTGAGATTAGAGAAGGAATCATAATTATCACAGTGCAAGGAGAGGAGTAATGAACTTTGTTAGTTGGTATTTGGGGTGATGTCTATCTCAGAGTAAACCATCGCCAATTGTTGAGTTGAATATTAGTTGGGAAGCAGATATTCCTGGAACTGAGATATGTGAATTGTTTCCTTCATGTACTTCAGTTCTGAAACACTGTCTTCTCATGAGTCCCACCCATTATAAAAACCAACACAGAGCCAGGCATGATTGATCACTCTTCTTTTTTCTTTTTCTCCTGTATTTTAAAGATTTGGGGTACAATTCAGGGTTAGATATACTAATGTTCATCATGCAGGTACTCTTGTTGATGAGGTGTTCCCCTCTCTCCTCTGGCATTTTCCTTCAACTGCCAATCCCACCCCTCTCTCTTGGCAGTTTCCCACTACTGGTTGGCTCACTCTTCTAATCTCAGCACTTTGGGAAGCTGAGGCAGGAGGATTGCTTGAGCCCAGGAGCTTGAGACTAATCTGAGCAGCATAGTGGGACCTAATTTCTACAAAACATTAAAAAAAAAATTAGCCGGATGTAGTGCCATGTGCCTGTAGTCCCAGCTACCCTCAAGACTGAGACAGGAAGATCAATTGAACCCAGAAGTTTGAGGCTTTGCTGAGCCGTGATCGTGTCACTGCATTCTAGCCTGTGTGACAGAGTGAGACCCAGACAAAAAGAAAAAAAGAAAAAAGAAAAAAAAACAAAAATGAAAAAGTAACATAGGCTTATCCTAACAAACTAAATAACAGACGTGAAGAAAGAACAGAGAGTCCTATCCTTCCTGAGTTCTGATAATGCAAACCTGTGCACTGTCTGAAAATCCTGAGTATGAGTTTTATATTTTTGCAGATGGGAATATAGAATAGTGATATGCAAAGATTTTAAAGGAGTGTTGTCTCAGGATAATGCTATTGCTAAGGTTTATTTACATTCCACTGAAACTATAAAATTGTTAGTTGTAAAAAACCACTCTAAATTCCTAGAGACATTGAGAAAGAACACCAAGAAAGGTGCTATATAATAATTAAGTGGTTTCGTAAGTAAAAGTATTTGGAAAAAAATGAGAAACATACAAAGTGTGATAAGAGAGTATAACCTTGGTTAGTAAAGTAGAAATTAGGAAGCCAACTACTTACTGAATCCTGGGCAGGAGAGCTTCCTAATGAAAATATTTCATTATAAATAGTTGAGGGATATTATAAAGATGGGGACATGTATTTTTCTTATTGATTCCTTAGTCTGACATGGAGTCCCACATTTGTGTTCAGTGTAATATTTATTTATTACATCCTTGTGGGACACCAGGAAGAAAGACCTAGTCACTGCCTTCTAGGATTTACATTAGGACACATATACTTAACTAATTCTGAAAAGTCTCATGTTAACTAACATTCTGTCTGCATCAGTGTTTGCTCATTTCTCATTGCATTGGTTTTCAGTACAAGTCAGAGGTCATCTTTATCTTTTTTTTAATGCATTCTTTTAAACAAATATCTCATCATCTCATAATAATTTTTACTGTTTAAAGGTTTTTGAAATATATTTTATATGAGATAAATCCTTTCTTGTTTTAAAAGAAGAAAAAACTTCAGAAATATATTGAGTTTAAACATAAAACTCCCCAATCAATCCCTATCTTACCACATTTCCAGTCCTTTCCCTGGAAGCTCCTACTGTTGACAGTATGGTGTGTGTGCTCGGACTCCTTTGTTCTATGTCTATATTTACCTGAAACTTAATTTAGTAAAAATTTAGGTGCCTTCTAGGTGCCAAGCATGTATGTACTCACATATATATTTAGACACACATATATACTCACATATACATATTTACATAAATATATCTTATTTTACTGAAACCTGTTCATCTCACCAATATGCTTTGGAGCTCAGGCTAGAACATACAGATCTATTCCGTTCTTACTAATGGCTGCTTTGTATAGCTGCATTATAATTTACAATTTCCTCTCACCATATTGTTGGACGTGCAGTCACCCCAGCTTTTCTCATTACAAGCAATGCTGTAATTAATAGCCTTATATATTTCTAGAAACACAATTGCTGGGCTTTAAGAAATATATACTTAAAATGTTGATAAATTTTTTGACCTCCAAAACGTTGAACCATGTACTTCCAACAAAATATGAGAACATTGTTTCCTACATATATGATTTAGTTAAAGAGTTTTAGAACTTGGAGGACTACAGAATGTAGTCTAATCCCCCACCCCCTTTTCTTTTTTTTTGAGTTGGAGTCTAACTCTGTCGCCCAGACTGGAGTGCAGTGGCCGTTCCCGGCCACCGCAGCCTCGACCTGCTGGTCTCTGGCGATCCTTCCGCCTTAGCCTTCCAAGTAGCCGGAACTACAGGTGCGTGCTACCACACCTGGCTTATTTTTAAATTTATTGTAGAGATGAGGTCTTGCCAAGTTGTCCAGGCGGGTCTTGAATCCGTGGGCTGAGGCAATTCACTCACCTCAGCCTCCCGAGGCACGGGATTACAGGCTGAGCCACCGAGCCCGGCTCATCCCCTTTTTCAAGATGGAAACTGAGTCTTCAGGAACTTGATTTGTCCAGATCTTAACTCCAGCAGAACTATGAGCTTTCCCCAGTTTCTGATCTTTGTCCTCCTGAAGCTGACTTAGTTTAGAGACATTTAATATTGCAAGGTGCTATAGTAGTTTTACTGTTTTAGTTTCTTCTCTGTTGTTACTCAAAACAAACTTCTTTTTCAGTCTCACATTTTCCATTAGTGCTGCCCAGTCTATACCCCTTGCCATGTTGTCTGTATGGAACATCTTTTATCTAATATCCTTAAAAAGTCACCTTCTTCCATTATTTAAACCCTACCTTATCCACAGGGTATATGGATTACTTTAGATTTACCCATGGGTACAGCAAAGAGAGTGTTTTATGAATCTTATTTCATCATTAGCCACTGATTCTACTGGTTGTCAAGTAAGACATAAGATTCTTTGTTTATAGACTCTGAGAAGAAAATAGACTGTAGGCATTTGTCTGTTACACTATTTCTGCTACACTTGATCATTGTACATTTGTCAAATAATGTGATTCTGTTTCAATTAATGAAATATAGCTTAACATTTAAAAATTTATTAGCCACGATTTATTTTTCCTCTTAGAAATGACCTTTAGGAAAGTATTCTGCTTATAAAGTATAAATAGATTCTCTTCTTGTGTCAATGTATTTATTCCTAAGGTGCCTGCATTGTATGCTTCTCTTATAAAGGTATGGTTCCTGTGTCCTCTTTTGATGGGCTATGAGAATTTGTGTCAGTGACATCCCAAGTTGATACTGTTGCTGAGCTGGTCATATAACAAGATTATGACTTTAAGTAAAGAATCAACTGATGAAATTCTAAGGGACAGAGATCAGCCTTGATGCATATTTCAATCATGATAAAAGATAGGGAATTCAATATTAGATATGAATTAAATCTGGTCCATGAATGTTGTTCAAAACTGAGGATAGCAGTCTAATCATAAGCTCATCAATTATTCATTAATGTCTTGTGGGTATTAGTGCACAGAATACAGAAGAATCTTCCTCTGCCCTTTTAGAGTCTTTGCTCTACAACAGGAGGAAGAATATACATTATTCTCACTTTTTAAAAAGAGATTTATTTCCCTTAGTGTAGGTAGGGGAAACGTATGTGTACTCCAGAAGAAGATGAAAGGCAGGCCACCTATTTGCTTATTGGTAGGGGTTTGTGGAATTTTGATGGTAAGATTAAGTTTGAAACATGGAAGAGAGGCAGTTTTATAAGAAAAGTCCACTTTCATAATCTAGGAGACATGAACTTCTTGGACTTAACTCTTTGGCTTAAGTTTTTTTGTTGCTAAAATAGAGGTTGTGGCTTGACCGGTGCCTGCTTATTCCCTTATTCTTACACTATAGGTTTGGATTTGAAGGAATTCTTGGTTAGTTTGGTGGTCCCTTACCTGAGCCAGACAGTGGCTATAGTTTTAGGCAATAACTCTCACACTTTCTTGCTGAGTTTTGTTATTATTTTTTCATCACAGTAGACAATGGTATGTTGGCGTTAGAATAAAGATAGTGCTCATAAAATGAAAGGAGAAGACATTATATAGGTGGGGAAAAAGAACAAAAGACTAGTGTAATTTGTGAACTTTTCCTTTAGATTATATTGTAGAATGGCACAAATAAACTTATAAATCAGGCCAGGTCCAGTGGCTCATGCCTACTATAATGCCAACAATTTGGGAGTCTGGTGTGGGGGATCACTTGTTGCTAGGAACTGGAGACCAACCTGGGCAACATAGCAAGAACCTGTCTCTATGATTATGCTACTGCACTCCAGCCTGGGCAACACATTGAGACCTCACCTCTTAAAAAAACAAACAAAACAGAACAGACGTTGATAAATCAGGATTTTAGGTTGATTTCTCAGAGTTTTTTTTTTTTTTTTTTTCAGTTTCACAGAAAATAACCAAGATATTGGATTTAACAAACAGCAAAGTATGCACAGTAGAACATTTTTATAACATTTTACAAATGAAAAGCCAATTTCCTTTATACAGACAATAATGCAAATGTTCACAGTAGCTTTGCTACAAAGAAATTAAATTGCTGCAATTGATGATTCCACTGCTTTAATGAGAGTTCATGTTATAATAACCTTTATTAATTAGGAAGATATCATATAATTTAAATCTGGGCAAGAATATTACAGACTCATAAGTCGCAACTGAAGAAATTAAGCAGAAATGGCTTGTCCTGTGTTTTCAAATATTATTACAACTAATAACCTCTGCAATCATCATGACTTTTTCACTGTTTTTTAGTTCTAGGTGCATATATTTTTCTGCTCCCAGCATACAGTTCATGCAGTTTTCAATGGGCTTAAGACCAAGAAGGCTGAGAGCAGGAAAAAGGATGATTATGTAATCTCTGAGATATCTTTTATTTATTTATTTATTTATTTTGAGTTGGAGTCTCACTCTGTTGCCCAGACTGGAGTGCAGTGGCCACTCCTGGCCACCGCAGCCTCGACCTGCTAGGTTCTGGCTATCCTTCCACCTCAGCCTTCCGAGTAGCCGGAATTAAGTTGCCCAGGTGGGTCTCAAACCCGCAGGCTCAGGCAGTCCACTCACCTCAGCCTTCCAAAGCGCGGGATTACAGCCTGAGCCACTGAGCCCGGCCTATCTCTGAGATATCTAAGCTAGAGCTACTGCAGTTTAAAGTTGCAATCTGTGACCTGTCATTCCTAAAACGCACCCCATTTTATGGAAGACTGCCTTCTAGGGATTCACATAATAGAACAAATGAGAGCTGAGAGACTGAGGGAAAGGTTGGTGGTTGAATGGGAAAGGTCTTGGGTAAATATTCAGAATTTAATGAAAATCTGATGACAGGTTTTGGCACCTGATCCTTTTCTGAAGCATAAGCTGAAGAAGGTATTAGTAGGAAAGAAAGAAGAAGAAAGTTTCCGTATGTAGAGGAACTCTAAAACAGAATGAAGGTTATTTGGATCATTTGATATTTATTTTGTTGGAGGATACCTGATTTGAATGCATTTGTTTGCAGATATTTGGGGAAGATTGTTTTAATTAGAGATTGGAGAGACTAAAGAAGGCTTGAACTGAATAGAAAGTAAAAATTCTGCGAAGTATAAATTGGACCTTTTTTTTTTAGCCTTGGGAGTCTTAACTGTTTTGTGATTGCACAATAAATAAAAGAGTAGCTTCTTCCAGTCACCACAAAATTAGTTATCATTGGCAAAATAAGCCTGGAGCACTGCACAGTCTAGAAGAACATTTCTCAAAAGATGGCCCAAGGCCACTGGTCCAAAAAATAGGCAAGTAACAAGCAATCTCATAGTCTTCATTTGTATATATCCTTTGTCAGCTTACTAATAATCAAGTGAAGCATTAAGCCTGTGCAAAATGTGGCATTCATAAATGCACATTAGCATAATACTGGAGTTTATGAAGAATTCTGATTTAAGTGTTCTACTAAGAAGTCTGGACACTATGCAGTATGTAGCAACATTGAAGTACTCCTATCCTACATATGAACTTGCATATGTTGGAATTATTTTACTTTTTTTATTTTTATTTTTTGAGTTGGGTTCCCACTCTGTTGCCCAGGCTGGAGTGCAGTGGCTCCATCATGGGTCACTGCAGCCTCAAACTCCTGGCCTCAGGCAATCCTTTCACTTCAGCCTCCTGAGTAGCTATGACTACAGGCATGTTGCTATCACACCTGGCTAATTTTTTTTTTTAATGTTTTATAGAGATGAGGTCTTGCTATGTTGGTGAGGCTGGTCTCAAATTTCTGGGCTCAAGCCATCCTTCCACCTCGGCCTCCCAAAGTGTTGGGATTATAGGTGTTAGTCACCATGCCTGGCTGGAATTTCAAAAATTTTACATTTCTGAAAGATTCATACCATCAGTAAATATTTAGTTGAGCTTTTCAGTTGTTTCTGTTCTTGTTTTTTTCATTATAAATTACTGTTCAGCTTTATCATTATCATTTAAATTTGTTATAAATTGTTTAGTTAACCCTATCATATATATTGATGCATATTTGTATCCACAACATTCTTTTTATGTAACTTTATCAGTAACTAGATTTTACATTGCAGTTCAAATCTGAATTTCCCTATATTAGCAAAGCATATGTATATGTAATCCCCAGTAGGGGACTGAAAATTACCTGTGACATATTTTACCTGGTCTGAATAGGATATGATAGAGTTTGAGAACTGCTGTCAAAGCAGTTAGTTGATGGGTCTCGAAGTCAGAGATAAAATTATTTGTAATTTCTTATGTGTCACAGCATGGCTTTTATAAGTTTAAGACCATGACAGACCTTGATTTGAATCTGCTATTTATTGGCTGTATCCTTGGACAAGTTACTTAATATTTTTTGTGCCTTAATTTCCTAATGTAAAATGGAAATTAAAAAGTACCTATCTAATTCAGTTCTTTGGATGTTAAATAAGATGTGTATAAAATGCACATCTTATACTTATTTAGTACTGTGCCTGGCTTATAGTAAGTCTTCAATAAATAGTAGCCATTATATTGTTACATGAGAAGTATTTTCTATATCTCTACTGTAAAATGGTTAATTTGTTATGAGATTATAACTGTTTTAAGCTTGTTTTGGGGTTAAAACATCTAACAAATATTTATTCAACAAATATTTCAATGCCTTTTGTGTTGAGATTCATGGTTAATTATAATGTTTATTTCAAATGATCTTCTTGATTATTTCAAATTTGGGAATCACCTTCCTATAAAATCTAAGTAAATTTGTCATATTGGCCACTTTCTTATTGTTTACTTGTGCTGATAATGTTACATTCTCTTCAATCAGTGGTTTCCTTGCGGGAAGCTTTTTAGTTCACTTGCCATTTTGTGAGTGATAATTTAATTAAAAGTAGATAACATTTGGAAAGCTTGCTTAAGTAGATGCATGTAAACTTAATACTTTCCATAAATAAGTAAAACCTTCAGCTCTGCCTCTGTGGAATTCCCACTCTTCTCTCAAGATACCAATTCATCTTACAAGGCAAGCAACTATTTTTGACATGCAGATGATGAGAGGGAGGCAGTGTCCATCTACATGTTAAATACTAGTAAAGCTCAGTTTTTTTCTCATTTTTCTAGGTTAAAAATTCATATCAACTCAGGCATGGTGGTCTCTATGCCTGTAGTCCCAGCTACTTGGGAGGCTGAGGCAGGAACACTTGAGCCCAGGAGTTCGAGTTCAGCCTGGGCTACACAGAATGACCCCATCTCTAAAAGAAATAAATAAGTAAATAAATGAAACAAATAAATAAGTAACCAAACAAACAAGCAAACAAACCTTTTTTCTTATCAAATGCCTATTTTTTATATTGTACTCTCCCTTGGATATGAGTACCTCATTTTGGAGAGCAAGTAGCCAAGCTGTTGAACATTAACTCTTATTCTGATATAGTAATATAACTGACAATTTTTGAGTTTGTTCATTTAATATTCTATTTAGCATCTTTGTAGTTGTCTTAGTATGATACTTGTGGAAGTATTTGACTATCAAAAAAATCATAAAGTCATGGCCTACTGGTTTTAAGTTGACATTATTTGTTATCTAGTCCTGCTTTCCTCAGTAGACGAGTTCTTCAAAGGTAGAGACTTTTGTTAACCTTTGTGATTCTGTCACCTAGTCTGGACCTATATTGTAGAGAGAGCTTAATTAATCTTCTACCAAATGAATTATAGGCAGATTTAGAAACTAGTTTGTCCCTTGGCAAAGAAGTGGAGGATCAATATGGTGATTGGTAAATGGAATTGCATGCACTCTCAATAAAATAATCATTGTCAGACTTTTTATGATACATTTCTCTAGTGGTCAAAGCTTAGCACATCTATAAACGTGTATTTGCAAACATATAAAATCATAGAATGGCAAGACTGTACATTCAGTGTTTCCCAGAGAAAAAGACATGTCAGAAATCCTGCCATGTGAACACTAATCCTGTAGCATTTTACAGGTCGGATGATAATACTCTCCTGCAAGGTTTAGGATTGGATTTGCAGAATATCATAATCAAGGTTACACCTATTTATTTAGACTTTTGGATGACAAGGGTAGAGTATATATCAAAAGAAGTGAAGTAGCCTTCCTGTGAGAAGGTAGAATGTGAGTTTTTTTGGAGAGTGTTTAAGATGCACACAGGACATCATTTATTTCCCCAAGTGATATTTATTTAAAGTTTAAGGATTACTACTTCAAATTATACATCACATGGGTGCCAAGAGCAGAAAGAAATTGCTAAACCATATGCTTGTAAATGCCATCTCTTTCCTCAAGAGAAAGATCATTTATATTTTGCAATTAAAGAGCAGAAGGTCTTTTTTCCCATAAAGCCCTATCAGTCAGGAAATATGTGGGGCAGAGAGGGCTTCCCAGGGGAGATTGATAGTGTTCAAGGACTCTTTGGCATCTCCACCTTGTGGAACTTTGTTCTTCGACTATTTTAAGATTAAACCCTGGAGAATAAATTTTACTTCTAAAAAATGTAATTAGCCCTTGTTAAAGTTTGTAAACGGTTCTGCTGTAAGTTAGCTTTAAGTAAAGAAATTGATATTTAGGTCAATTGGTTTCTTCCTCCTTGAGAGGCAATTATAACATTATAGCATTATGAGCTACATATGGTGCTTTCACTTTATTGATGGACATTGTTTATTATTTTGGTTAGAACAAATGGGCTTGGGTTTCTCACTGCATAACAAGTAGGCAGTAACCCTCAGGATTTTAGTTACCGCTGCTTTTGTCATTTTTAAAACTTTTGATTAATGTGAATCCTTGGAAAGTTAACTAACCAGGAAAAATAGTGTAGTTTCCAAACCCCCATCCCTAGTGAATAAATCCATTTGAGGTCCCAGAACTCAGAACTAATAAATGTATATGGCACCATGAAAGGAACCTTTTCCTGGTTGAGATATTCCTGTCTTCTGTTAATGTAAATCCGTATTTCCCTTGCCTTCCCACTCTTCTTCCTCCCATCTTAAACAGTTTGAGTGACTAGCTTACTCTTGCCCTATCCTGTGAAGATCATTAAGTTTAGACTCCCGGACTGTCAACAGGAACAAATCTCAGAATACTTTGCATCTGAGAAAATTTGCCTTAAGTCTAGAGCAAGTCAGACTGAAACTCTTAGGTGAAGATCTTTAATTGAGATATATTAGATAGAATGTTCTAGTAGGCTTCCCTATCCAGGTATCTGATTTACCTGTCTTAGTGTAATAAACTTTTTTTTTTGGCCTGTCTTATAGTAATGAACTTTATGTCCTTGCCTTCAAGTTGTTAATTAATTTTTCTCTGTAGAGTTAAAATATAGTCCCTCTGCTTGCCATTTCTGTCTTAGTCACTAAATCAGGCACTACTGGTTGTAGTAAATTAAAATACCTGTTATCTAATATGCAAATTAATTTATTTTATAATTTTAGTGACCAAATTTATTGAAATATTTGTTTATAGTTTTACTATAAATAAAACATGGTTATTATAAAATTTTAAAACATTATGGAAATATTTATCTCATTATGTAAAATTTTTCCACAGCCTTGATCCGTTGGATTAACTCGTTAATATTTTGATGTATTTTCTTGCTTTTTCAGTGTTTATTTTTATTTTTTTAAACAGAAGAGCTTACTGTGCTACTGTTTCATAGCTTGCCATTTGCATGTAAATACATATGTTTAAGGTTTTTTTCAATGTTATGAGCAACTTTATTGTTTTTTAATCATTTATAATATTTCATTATAAAGATATGCAATTATTTGTTTAACCACCTCCTTTATTTTTTAATTAAAAAAAAATTTTTTTTGACTTAGAGTCTCACTCTGTCAGCCAGACTGGAGTGTAGAGGCACGCTCATGGCCACCGTGGCCTCAACCTGCTGGGCTCAGGTGATCCTTCCACCTCAGCCTTCCAAGTAGCTGGAACTACAGGTGCATGCCACCATACCCAGCAAATTTTTTGATTTATTGTAGAGATGAGGGCTCACCAGCTTGCCCACTATGGTCTCAAACCCGTGGACTCAGGCAATCCTTTTGCTTCTGCCTCCCAAAGTGCTGGGATTACAGGCTCCAGCTGCTGCACTCAGCAGTTTTTTATTTATTGTAGAGACAAGGTCTCGCTATGTTTCCCAGGGTGGTCTCGAACCCCTGAGCTTAGGCAGTCCTCTTGACTCGGCCTCCCAAAGTATTGGGATTATAGGCTTGAGCCACTGCACCTGGTCTAACCACCTCCATTTAAACGGAAATTTATTTTTTTCTAGTTTTATGCTATTACAGAAAGTTCTGAAACTAACATCCATATGTTTTAAATTTTGTACTCTTGTATGAGTATTCATTCAGTTTACTTTTTTTCAAAATGACTAGCCAATATCTTTTATTGGAAGAAAATCCATATTTTTCCTCATTGAATTGAAATGCTACATTTATGTAAATACAGGAATCTTCCTAGACTTGCAATGGGGTTGACTCCTGATAAAAATTGATTGAAAATATTGATCTTTTTACAGTATTAGATCACTCTATCCCCATTGTATGTCTCTTCACTCATTTTTATTAAATTCTTCAATATAACTATAATTTCCTTTACATGTCCTATAAGTTTATTCCTAGATATTTCATGTGTTTTGCAGTTATAAATTGCAAATTTTTTTTTCATATTTTCCAGCTTGTTGTTTTTGACATGGATGAATACTATATATTTTCATGTAATTATTTTAATTATTTGTAATTTAGTGAATGTCATTTATTTTCTATGACATTTTTTTCCAGTTGATTCTTACAGAGTTTTCATGTGAGCAATCATTATCTACAGATAATCATTATTTTTCCTCCTTGTTTCCTAATGCAGTTACTTTTTATTTGCCTCTTTCTTTCCATGTAGCCACTCCAGCATGGTCAAGGCAGCTCACGGGTCCCAAAAGTGCAAAAACAGAAGCTGCCAAATGTTCTTAAGGCTTAGGCCCAGAACATAACTTCTCGTGTTTGAATCAATCCCAGGGCAAGCACAGAGTCAAAGGGAAAGGAAATGGAATCCACTTCTCAATGGAGAGGTGGTATGTGTGTATATTGAAAGGACAAATATTGAAGGCAGACATCTTTGGGACTATTTACCACATTAATAATGCATTAGTACAAACTTTTAAAAACATCCACTCCTCTTCATTACCTTTGATTTTGAATGTTACATTCTTATTTATTAGCCAAAGCATCTTGATTTTAAATGACAGGCCATAACAAAGAAATATTAAAAGGCAGTAGCAAGTTATACCATGTAATTTAAAAAATCATTCACTTCATTGATATGTGGTTTCTAAGATACACTTTAAAAAATATGCATGGGTAAATTCAAATTATCACTTTGTAGGTACATTAGTCCATTTTTGTAAAAGAACTCATTTTCTGTATACACTGTGGCACTGGTAACTGTTAACACCATTTACTTCTGTACAATAAGATTCAAAATAGAATTATATCGTCAATGATTTTTTTTGTGGATTTTTTTTTTGTATACTTGTATACAGTGGCTCTTTTCCATGTTGCTCATTAAAATCACTTCATAATGGTGATTCCAATGCCTGGGCCCCATTCTAGAACAGTTAAATAACAGTCTCTGATGAATAGGACTCAGGCACCTTTTTTTTTCTTCTTCTTCTTTTTTTTCCCTTTCCACTGTATGGCAAGCTCATTGAGAATCACTGGTCTAATTAAAATTATTTCTATATGCCAATAAAATTGTATGTATTCTATATTAAGTAGCTGTTTTCTGTACCAGGCAGTATTTTTATTGTCTCTAATTGGAAAAGCATAATTAAAATGTAAATTTAGCAAAATAAAATTATATTATTGAGAGGTGAAGATCTGGAGAACATATTAAGGTAGAATTTACATATGTAGTTTTTTTTAGGGATGATATACATGAATTTATTTATTATAAAGAATGACTGACGTAATTGTTGGGTCTGGCTAAGTCCCAACATATGTAGTATTAATGTTTATGAAGTATGAGTTGAAGAATTATAAATTTCTCTCTGAACTGGTTAGCCAAAAATCAATCATTGGGACAGACATGGTAGCCCAAGCCTGTAATCCCAGCACTTGGAGAGGCAGAGGTAGGAGGATTGCTTGAGCCCAGGAGTTCAAGACCAGCCTGGGCAACATAGCACGACCTCATTTCTACAAAACATTAAAAAAAGGAAAAAGAAAAAAAATTAACTGGGTGTGGTGCCAGGAGTTCAAGGTTTTGGTGAACTGTGATTATGTCACTGTACTCTAGCTTGGGTGACAGGGTGAGACCCTTGACTAAAAAAAAAAAAAAAAAAAAATCAATCATTGTTCATCAAGTCATTAAGCAAGTGATTTGAGTGTTAGCCATGACCTAGATAAAATATTAACAGAATATTATACCAGAGAATATATTCACTGGGTGTATGCATTGCATTATTTCTGCCAGGAAGAGTCTGTTTTGTTTAGAGTTATATACCAACACTGAATAGTGGATAGTGTTGTGAGAGTTTGTATTTAAGAGGAACGAGATTTTGAAGTCAGGTTCCAGTAGCTTTTAGAATTTCCTGGCGGCCATAGGAAGTGACCATGTTATTTTGAATGTCGATTGGGTAACCCAGCGAGAAACAAAAAAACCCAGTCTGGTCCTTTGTCTAGAGTACACTCAGTTCTTGATCACATGTTAGACCAGAGGTTGGCAAGCTATGGTCTGAGGGTCTAATCTGGCTGTTTTGTATAAATAGTTTTATTGGAACATAGCCATGTACATTCATTTACTTATTGCCTATTGCTTCTAGGCTCCCACTACAGAGTTGAATAGTTGTGACATAGATTGTACAGCTTGCAAAACCTTAAAATATTTACTGTTTGACCCTTTATAGAAAGCTTGCCAACTCCTGTGTTATACTGTTAGTGTATTACACATTAGACTATTGTATCATACATTACTTGCTCATATTCCTAAATAGATCTCTTAAGTTGAATTGGTCATTCATACACAACTGACTGGAGATGATTCGGCTTTTCAGGTTTTCAAATAGAGGCTGCAGCTGAGGGAGAAGGATTTACTTTGGCAATTAGGGGAGTATGCTGCTATCCCTCTGGTGCTCCTACTATAGGGAACCAGGATTTTGCTCACTTACCTGGGCGAGTGTTTCCTTGCATAGTTCATTTTACATGTTCTTCTGCATCATCCTACTTGGCTGTTTCACCCCCTACTGGGGGTAGGCATTTGGTGGTCAGTTAACTGAAACAGGCAGTTTGGGAATCTAGTCTCTGAGGATCTTCCACTGCAGTAGCAGGAGAGAAAGACCATTTTTCACACACCTTGCTAATTATGGATCTGGGTGTGAAATTTTAAAGATTAGGAGCTGCTCAACCTCTAATTGTGGTTCAGGTGGAGAGTTCAAAAAGTTGTAGTGGTCCAGTAGAGACAGCACATCTGGTTCAATTCCCCTAGGCTCTGGTGCAACGGCGGGTAGTGGCTATCTGTGCACTGTCAGCCACCTTTCCACCAGGGACTCCAGAATGCTAGCGAAGGCCTGAAGCACTTGCTGGTTACCACACTTATGAAGGCAGTACCTGCAAGTGCACTAGCAAAAATATAAACATTTTTATCTTTCAAAGAACATAACTCCCCTGTCTAACATGGAAAGCTGTTAATCATGTTTTAGCCCTTTGATTTGCAGTTATAGAAAGGCATTGCATGCAGATAAAGGCAAGGAATGGGCCTGTAAAAGAACTAAAACATCATGATGTTCTGGTAACACTGGCAGACAGTTTGGAATGGAAGTCTTGAGAAAAATATTGGAGTTTTTCTTTTGCTGGGGTAGGGGTGGTTAGGAAGCACTGTTAACTTTTATTAATAAATACCAAGTTATTTATGTGACTCCAGAAGATTATAATTTTATTTTAAGAGGGTTTCAGATAAAAACTTAGTTGAAGCCTGATTATTTCATTTATTCTGTTTGTAATTTAGACCTAGATGTATATCTGAATCACTTTTCTACTGGGTATAATTGTACCCAATCTTATTAAATATATCTATGTAAAAGAGGAGTTACCCTGATTGTTGATTTTTCTTTTCTTGAGATACTGTAAGGAATGTGAGACTTGTTTTGGGGCTCAGTTTTCTATATTGTGATGGTTCCAAGTGTTGTTAGTGTTTGGAGATGCTGACATTTTCTTTCACTTTCCCCCTGAAGTATAAAGTTCATGGAAGAAGGCTGAATTGCTTCTCAGAATAAATGGCTTAATAAAGATACTATTGATGATTAACACTCTCTCATGTGAATTTTTTTTAAGTACTTTAAATATTTGCTTAGCTGTGTTTATAGTATGTGATTTTCTAAGCTTATTCCCCTGCCCAACTAACTCTCATTTCTTCTTTATATAATAGATCAGCGACTATCGTCTATTCTACAAGATGAGTAACAGCCACCCTCTTCGCCCTTTTACTGCAGTGGGGGAAATTGATCATGTGCACATTTTGTCTGAACATATTGGTGCCTTGTTGATTGGGGAAGAATATGGCGACGTTACATTTGTTGTGGAAAAGAAACGTTTTCCTGCCCACAGGGTAATTTTAGCAGCCAGATGCCAGTATTTTCGGTAAGTGTATAATACTTTTTTGAAGATTCAGTTCACTTGTAGAGTACACTGGTATTTTCTGCTCTATGTAGAATATGT
Organism: Carlito syrichta; assembly: GCF_000164805.1. NCBI lineage: Eukaryota > Metazoa > Chordata > Mammalia > Primates > Tarsiidae > Carlito > Carlito syrichta. Next base: position 120,348 of record NW_007255470.1, read on the forward strand.
AACCAAGAATAATGACAAACTCTAGCAGTCCCTCAGTTCAGCATCTATGAGAATTTCATCTTTGTAGACTTATTGTTATTTTTTGAGAATCACATTTTCCTTTAGGAACAATCTTAAAATTAAGGGGTTAGAAGGCTTCTCAGGCCAGATAGTACCCAGTCAACTATTTTTCAAGATCTTAAGAATATTCTAAGACTGAGTCTTTATTGCCCTCACCTCCTCCTCATAGAAGATAACTAATGGGACTTAAATTGATTTATGGCAGGTAGGCTTTTTGTTGTATAGGTAGCCTGACATCTGGACTTGTTCATGGACGTATATACTTCTTGGTTGGAGACCACTGAGGTCCAGGACATGCTGGTAACCCAACAATCTCTCTAAGACATGTCGTTTGACAATCCCACATTAAAAGCAACCTAAGTATTGATGAGACTAAATGACTGGATTGTCTAGTTTTCATTTTTTAGACAAGCAGGTAAGCAATAATGTGGAGCTTTTTTAAATTTGAAAGACAAAAAGTGAAAATCAAATCACCCATAATTCCATCAGTAATTTAATTTTTATTTATAAAGTAATAAATAAAAGTTCTTTGTCCCAGTCATTTAATACTATTCCCTAGAGATAATTGATATTAATAGTTTAATATGAATTTCCTTTGGTATTTTCTTGATTTAAGCAGATATATCTAAATATACATATGTACATAGACATATAAGGATGTGGTTGTAGACTTTTCTCCATGCAGTACATATGGATCTGCAGTTTGACTTACTTGTCTACTATATACTGGATATCTTTCCAAAACAGTACATATTGAACTCCTTTGACCTTTCTAGTGATTGCGTAGAAGGTATATATTACAGCTTTTTCAACCATGTTCCTATTGATGGACATTGAGATTTTTTTGGGGTGTTTCACTATATATTCTTATCCATTTTCCTTTACTGTACTGTATTATTTCTCTAGAGTTGAGTCCTAAAAGATTACTGAGTTGAGGGGTTATGCACATTTTAGATTTGAGTAGATATTATTATTTTTCAAAAGGGAGTGCCCATTTGTAAATATTTTCAAAGCAGTGCATGAAAGAACCTGTTTTCTTACTGCTTTTGCAGTGCTGGATATTAACAAGTTTTTTAATTTCTGCCAGTCTCATGGGGAGAATGGCATCAGGTTGGTGTTTGCTTGTTTTTATCTCATTACATCTTTTGCTATAGAGTTTTACTTTTTAAACTACCTATTGACCTTTAACATCTTTATATTGATTATATTGATTTCATTGTTCCTCTCAAAAGATGACTTTTATCTTTCTATTTAATATCTATCATTTGTCTTGAGTTCTCAAGTTATCTCATTTCAGGGGTTTGTAGAATTATTTCAAAATAGTTTTGAAATCATTCCCCTTCCTTCCTTCCTTCCTTCCTTCCTTCCTTCCTTCCTTCCTTCCTTCCTTCCTTCCTTCCTTCCTTCCTTCCCTTCCTCCCTCCCTCCCTCCCTCCCTCCCTTCTTTCCTTCCTTCCTCAGGCAGTCCTTTTGCCTCCTCCTCCTAGAGTGCTGGGGTTACAGGCTTGAGCCACTGTGTCTGGCCCCTCTTGCTTTCTTTAAAGAACCATTTAAGGTCTGCCTGGTGGATTGCCTGAGTCAGCGAATTTGAGACCCACCCAGGCAACTTGGCGAGACCTGGTCTCTACAATAAATAAAAAATTAGCCGGGCGTGGTAGTGCGTGCCTGTAGTTCTGGCTACTTGGAAGGCTAAGGCGGGAGCATCGCCGGAGCCCAGCAGGTTGAGGCTGTGGTGGCCCGGAGTGTGCCACTGCACTCCAGTCTGGGTAACAGAGTGAGACTCCAACTCAAAAAAAGAAAAAAAAAAAAGAACCATTTAAAATGATTACTTCACATGTTTTTACCTGGATCTTTGTGTCATTAAACACATTTCTGCTTGTATAATGTTGATAACTCTTATTTCCTAGAAAATCCTATTTGTAGCAAATCCTATTTGGGGTTTTCTTCATGTATTTCCTCTCTGATGTGCAGAGCATTGCTGTATGGTGGAATGCGAGAGTCTCAGCCTGAAGCAGAAATCCCTCTCCAAGACACGACTGCAGAAGCATTCACAATGCTACTCAAATATATCTACACTGGGCGGGCTACACTGACAGATGAAAAGGAGGAGGTGCTGCTGGACTTTTTGAGCCTGGCTCATAAATATGGATTTCCAGAGCTGGAGGATTCTACCTCTGAGTATCTCTGCACCATACTTAACATTCAGAATGTCTGTATGACTTTTGATGTAGCCAGTCTCTACTCCCTTCCCAAGTTAACTTGTATGTGCTGCATGTTTATGGACAGGAATGCTCAGGAGGTGCTCTCAAGTGAAGGCTTCCTCTCTCTCTCTAAGGTGTGTCATTTTTCTGCAGGTAATTTATAGGCATGTATTATTTTATTTATATATGTATAGTAGAAAGATAGCAATGGACTACAAATAAAAGTAAGTTATTGGTATCAAAGAGCTTATCTGGTTTAGCTATTGTGTCTAGTTGCTGGGACTCTAGGCCATATAAGAAAGAGGCTAAGCCGGACTCGGTGACTCAGCCTGTAATCCTGGCATTTTGGGAGGCCGAGGTGAGTGGATTGCCTGAGCCCACGGGTTCGAGACTTGCCTGGGCAACTTGGCGAGACCTCATCTCTACAATAAATCAAAAAATTAGCCGGGCGTGATAGCGTGCGACTGTAGTTCCAGCTACTTGGAAGGCCTAGGCGGAAGGATCACTGGAGCCCAGCAGGTTGAACCTGTGGTGACTGGGAGTGTGTCACTGGACTCCAGCCTAGGCGACAGAGTGAGACTCCAACTCATTAAAAAAAAAAAAGAAGCCGGGCTCGGTGGCTCAGCCTGTAATCTCGCGCCTTTGGGAGGCTGAGGTGAGTGGATTGCCTGAGCCCGCGGGTTTGAGACCCGCCTGGGCAGCAAGACCTCATCTCTACAATAAATAAAAAAATCAGCTGGGCGTGGTAGCGCATGCCTGTAATTCCGGCTACTTGGAAGGCTGAGGCGGAAGGATCGCCGGAGCCCAGTGGGTCGAGGCTGCGGTGGCCGGGAGCGGCCACTGCACTCCAGTCTGGGCGACGACAGAGTGAGACTCCGACTCAAAAAAAAAAAAAAAAAAAAGAAAGAGACTGATTGGTTCTGTTTTCTTTTAAAGTTATTCTGGTACTGCTGAGTGGTTGTTTCCAGTGTGGTGATAGTCAAATAGGGCCTTTTGTGGTATTACATTCTACCTTGTGGTTTTGTTTTTCTCTAATAGAGAGTACAACTAATAATTCCTTATAGTAAGAAGGAAAACTCATAAAGGAGCTATGATGTGTCATTGAATGCCTTTAAGTCACTGCTTTTTTTGCTGGCTTAAAATTCACAAATCTTTCTCAGAACTCTGGGTGGTTATCTCTCCTTTTCCCTTGTGTTCTTTCTCAAACCTGGCTATAGTACTTCTAATGAGAAAACCTATATATCTTGATTTGAGTGTAAATTAATATTTTTATGATCCTACTTAATTTTTAAAGACAAGGATCTTTGAGGGTTGCATTAGTGTTGCTGAGGTCAGTCTGGAGATCTGAGAGCCAAATATATGGTAGTGCAGTAATACTGTGGAATAAAAGGCTTTGAATTTTAAATGCCAGATGTATCTTACTGACTTAAAAGTATACACTCTCTTGAAGAATCTGTGTATTGACAGCTCATCATTTTGCTATTTTTGTTGTTTTAAAAAAGATCAGTACAGATGTGTTTAGAAAGAGTAGATGTTTGATGTGGTGGTACAGGATACCAGAGCAGGAAAGAAAGGTGCTACCATCCTTTCTTGTTATTCACACAGCCACAACAAGCAGGAGAATATGTGGCATAAAGCATAAGGAAAGAAGAGGATCAAAAAGAGTTAATTAGTAAATATAAGTAATATTTATAGTTCTTTAATTTTTTACTGATTGCTCATGCACGTGGTTGAGCTTCATAATAACTGGAATTTTACCTTTTTATCTTTTTCAGACAGCACTCTTAAACATCGTATTAAGAGATTCATTTGCAGCTCCTGAAAAAGATATTTTCTTAGCCTTGTTAAACTGGTGTAAGCACAATTCAAAGGAGAATCATGCTGAAATCATGCAGGCTGTGCGTTTACCTCTGATGAGCCTCACTGAACTTCTGAATGTTGTGAGGCCTTCAGGACTGTTGTCTCCTGATGCTATTCTGGATGCTATTAAAGTACGATCAGAGAGCCGGGATATGGACCTCAATTATAGAGGCATGCTCAGTAAGTACCTACTTAATCCTAAACACAACAAGAAGTTTTGTTTGTATCTTATGCCATTTGCAACCATAAACTTTACTATAAAACTATATAGTGCAGGTATACATGATATATGTAGGCTTATGAATAGGTAGCTTCCTAGGGAGTGTCTCTCCCTATCATTCTCCTGTTAATTCCTTCTAAATTGATTAGCTTTTGTAGATTCCAAAATAGGTATTTTTGCCATTTCTGGGCCAATTTCTCCAATTGCTCCCCAGAATGTTGGAAATAGACACTTTGCTGAAAAGCTTGTTCTCATACTAGGACCTTTCCCTCTCTCTTCCATCAAATAAATACTGAGTACATGCTGTGACTTATTATTTTCGGTACCATGAAGATGAAGATTCCAAATACGAATAATAATAGCTAACTCTTATGTAACATGCACAGTGCAGCTGACAATTATATAGCATTTCTAACACTTATCACCACTTATCAACATAAGCCTTCTACTGTAATCAAGCTTTTCTACTCATTTATTAGTGAAAATAATAGCAGTTAACACTTATAAGTGCTTACTGTGTATCGAGAATAGGTCTTACATAACCATTTAATTCTCACAACCTTTTGAGATATATTCTATTATTGACTCCATTTTACAAATGAGGACACAAGCATAGAGAGGCTAAGTAACTTGCCCAAGGTCATGCAGGAAGATGCAGAGCTGAGACTCAAACCTTTGTAATTTGGGTCCAGAGGCTGTGTAATCAAACCACTAAACTATGCTGCATAAGTATAAAACATAGGCTGAGCTCAGTGGCTCAGCCTGTAATCCCAGCACTTTGAGGCGTGTGGATTGCCTGAGCCTGCAGGTTCGAGACCAGCCCCGGCAACTTGGCGAGACCTTGTTTCTACAATAATTAAAAAAAGAAAATTGGCTGGGTGTGGTTGGTAGCATGTGCCTGTAGTTGCGGCTACTTGGCTGTGACGGAAGGATCACTGGAGCCCAGCAAGTCGATGCTGGGGTGGCCGTGAGTGTGCCACTGCACTCCAGTCTAGGTGACAGAGTATAAACATAGTCTCTGCCTTTGATCTTTTTAATTTTGTTATGGGAATAAGACATAACTTGCATGAAAAGTTAAACGTACAACGGTATTCAAGAGGTACATATTATGGAACTTCAGAAGAGGAAGTGGCTTGGAATGATTGAGATTCATAGAGGTTATGGAGCTTGAGTTGAGCCTTGAAATTTGATTTGAATGGCGTCAGGGTTGGTTGGGTGAATTTCAGTCAGAGAGATTGGTGAGGTTAATAGACAGAAGTTAGAGCATTTGAGGGACCACGAATAGAAGAGCTTGATTAGAGTAGAAGGCTTATATTGATTAAGAAAGGGTGTGAAGGTCAACTTAGGCCAGAATATGGAAGCTTTGGAAACTAGATTGGAATCTCCCTTAAATGCAGTGAGGAACCAGTTTGAGATAGGGACATGTATACGGTGTTGATTTTGAAAGTTTAAAAAAATTTTTAAAAATTATTTTGCTTGAGATTCAAGGGGTATAAATGCATGTTTGTAATATGGGCATATTGTATACTGGTGGAGGTTGAGCTTTAGATGTCCCTATTCCCTAAATAGTGAACACTGTACCCAACAGGTAGCTTCTGAATCCTCGCCCCACTCTCTGCCTTTTAGTGTCCCCAGTGTCTGTTATTTCTATTTTTATGTTTATTTATCTCCCACATATAAGTGAGAACATGCGGTATTTGGTTTTCTGTTTCTGAGTTAGATTTCTTAGCGTGATGTTCTCCAGCTCCATCCATATTGCTGCAAAGGACATAATTTTGTTCTTGTTTATGGCTGCATAGTATTTCATGGTGTATATATGCTACGTTTTCAGTTGTTGATGAGCACTTATGTTGGTTCCATGACTTTGCTATTGTGAATAGTAGGGCAGTGAACATACAAATGTAGGTATGTTTTTCATATAATGATTTTTTTCCCCCTTGGGATTGATACACAGTAGTGGGATTGCTGAGTCGAGTAGTATTTCTATGTTTTGTTCCTGGAGGAGTCTTCACACTGTTTTCTTTTCTTTTCTTTTTTTTTTTTTGAGTTGGAGTCTTACTCCTTTGCCCAGGCTGGAGTGCGGTGGTATGCTCATGGCCACTCCAGTGTTGACCTGCTGGGCTCAGGTGATCCTTCTGCCTCAGCCTTCCGAGTAGCTGGAACTACAGGTGTGCCCTACCACACCTGGCTAATTTTTTTTTTTTTTTTTATTTAGTGTAGAGATGAGGTCTCGCCAAGTTGTCTAGTCTGTTCTCCAACCCATGGACTTAGGCAATCCACTCACCTTAGCCTTGGAGAGTGCTGGGAACAGGCTTGAGCCACCGTGCCCAGCCTCCATACTGTTTTCTATAGAGATTAAACTAGTTTACATTCCTACCAGCAGTGTGTGAATGTTCCCTTTTATCTTCAAACACATCATCATTGGTTGTTCTTTGACTTTTTAGTGATAACCATTCTGACTGGTGTAATATGATAACTCATTGTGGTTTTAATTTGCATCTCTCTGATAATTAGTGGTGTTAAACATTTTTTCTTATGTTTGTTGGCCACTTGTCTGTCTTCTTTTGAGAAGTGTTTGTTCATGTCCTTTGCCTACTTTTTGATTTTTTGTTTTTCTTGTTGAGTTTTTTTTAGTTCCTTGTAGATTCTGGATGTTAGTTCTTTGAGGAATAATTTGCAAATATTTTCTCCCATTCATAGGGTTTCTGTTCACTCTTTTGATTGTTTCTTTTGCTGTGCGGAAGCTATTTAGTTTATAAGTCTCTGTTTTTTATTTTGGCACATTTGCTTTTGGGGTCTTCATCATAAATTCTTTACCTAGGCTAATGTCCATAAGAGTTTTTCCTAGGTTTTCTTCTAGGATTTTTATAGTTTCATTCAGGTCTTACATTTAAGTCTTTAATTCATCTTGAGTTAATTTTTATCTATGGTGAGAGGTAGTGGTCCAGTTTCATTCTTCTACACATGACTAGCCAATTTTTCCAGCACTATTTGTTGACTAGGTATCCTTTTCCCATTTATTTTTGTCAGCTTTGTCAAAGATCATTTGGTTGGAGGTATGTGTCTTTATTTCTGAGTTCTCTATTCTGTTCCATTGATTTCTCCATTTTTGTACCAGTACCATACTGTTTTAGTTATTATAGCCTTGTAGTATAATTGGAAGTCAGACAGTGTGATGCCTCTTCATTTGTTCTTTTTACTTAGGATTGCTTTGGCTATTCAGGCTCTTTTTGAGTTCCATATAAACTTCAGGATTGTTTTTTCTAGTCCTGTGAAAAATAATATTGGAATTTTGGTAGTGATTGCATTGAATCTGTAGATTGCGTTGGGCAATGTAGTCATTTTAATGATATTAATTCTTCTGATCCATGAGCATGGGGTATGCTTCCATTTGTGTAATCTATAATTTCTTTCATTTGTGTTTTGTAGTTCTCCTTGTAGAGATCTTTCACCTCCTTGGTTAAATGTATTCCTAGGTATTGTTTTCTGTGTGTGTATAGCTATTGTAAATAGGATTGAGCTCTTTATTTTGTTCTCAGTTTGAGCATTATTGGTGTATAGAAATGCTACTGATTTTTGTACATTGTTTTTGTATCCTGAAACTTAACTGAAGTCATTTATCAGGTCTAGGATTCTCTTAGGGTAGTCTCTAGGATTTTCTAAGTATGCAATAATGTTATCAGCAAACAGAAATAGTTTGATTCCCTCCTTGCTGACTTGGATACCTTTTATTTCATTCTCTTGCCTGATTTTTTGGCTAGAATTTCTATAATATGTTGAAGAGGAATGGTGATTTTGAAAGCTTGATCCATGGTGCTATATGAGGTTGGAATAGGGGAAAAATGGGATTCAGGGAGTCCAATGAGGACGGTATTTAATCTGTGTGCAATTGATAACAATTTTAAACCAGATTGGTGGTAGGGAGAATGGAAAATAATGGATATATATAAGGGATATTGTGGGAAAAAAAAGTTAGATCTTGGTGATTCAAGGGATTTAAATTTTGGGATTAAGTTTAGGAAAAATTTACACATTTTATCAAATCTAAGAAGCCAGAAATTCGGAGGCACCATTATTTGATGTACCACTAAGAAAGGAAGCACTATTGCTAATTAAACCATGATACACAGTGGTGTCTATATCCCAATTTCAGAAGGGTTAAAGTTTGAAAAACAGATATATCTTAGAGTTAATGAAATACAGTACAGTGCTTCTTTGAAGAAGATGCTGTTAACCTGTTTCAAGATTGAGTCTGAGGATTTCTGGGACATGCAAGTTCTAAGTTCTGTCTTATGCTAAGTCATTTTCCTGAGTGATCTCTTCTTGACTATGACTTTAGACACTCCCTTGAAATACTGATTGATCTCAAATAGGTGTCCTTAGCCTGGACTTCTCTCCTACCTTATCAGGTCTAGATTTCTTTTCACTGGGCATAGAAGAAAAAGTATAGGTTTGAGGCAAGACAAATTTGACCTAAAATCTTGAATCAGTCACTTACTAGTTGTATGATCTTGTATTAAGTTACTTTAAAGGAGTTCTACCTTTTGTTTTATATCTCCTCGTATTGATATGAGATTTAATGGAAATAAAGTGTGCAAACGAGTATACATTCAATATAGAAAACTGTTGTTATCCTATACCATTTATTTATGTATTTGAGTCGAGATCTCATTCTCTTGCCCAGGCTGGAGTGTAGAGGCATGATCATAGCTCACCTCAGCCTTGACCTCCTGGGCTCAGGTGATCGTTAAGCTTCAGACTCCTGAATGACTGGGACTACTGGCATATGCCACCATGCCTGGCTAGCTTTTTAAATTTTTTTTACGAGCCCAGATCTCATTATGTTGCCTAGCTGGTCTTGAATGCCTGGACTCAGTCAGCCCTCTCACCTTGGCTTCTCCAATTGTTGAGATTACTGGCATGAGCCACTGCATCTGGACTCATATATCATTACTGATGTGTTCCTCCTCATCTGTGTATATCTGTGAGAATTATCACATTTTTAAAGATGTTTTTGTTTACCTGACTTTGATCATTGAAGGCTGAGCTGATCTTTGTACGTCTTATTGATCTTCATATCCGCAACATTTAGCGCACTGAATAGCATATAGTAGGCATTTGATGAATGAATACAAGAGAGAAACATCTAATAGGAAGTAGAAACACATTACTAGTGTTTAGGAAGTAGTCAAAGCTGGCGATAGAAAAGCTGATGTGGGGCGTTGAAAGGTTGAGGTAAAAGAGGATTACCTGAGCCCAGGAGTTCAAGACCAGCCTTGGCAATATGGTGAGTTCTCATCTCTAAAATAAATAAATAATTAATTAATTAGCTGGGTGTGGTGGCATGCACCTGTAGTCCCAGCTGCTTGGAAGGCTGAGTTGGAAGGATCACCTGAGCCCAGCGGGCTGAAGTTTCAGTAGCTACAATCATGCCATTGCACTCTAGCCTGGGCAACAGAGTGTGACTCTGACTCAAAAAAAAAAAAAGTTGAAATCTGGCCTACAGTATAGAGAAAGAAATAAAATCAAAGTCTGAGCCTTGGCGAATACCTATAGCCAGGAGACTTGGAGAAGGGTAAAGAAGGAAGAATTGGAGTGGTGGGAAGACATCTAGGACAGAGGAGAGTTACCGAGACTACCCAGAGGAGAGAGGTGATATATAGATGGAGTGGTCAGTGGTATCTAGTGGTGCTGGGAGGTCAAGGAGAATGAAAATTGAGAGAATACGTTTAGATATAAATTGTGGTGAGTTGGTGAGTAGTCAGGACAGAAGACTGGCTGCATGAGGAAAATTAGACCATGAATGTTTGAAAAGGGAGTGGATGTAACATGTTGCTTCTCTGATTTATGAACTGTGGTGAAAGGTAGTAGAAAAATAGTGTAGTAGCTAGAGAAAATAGGTTGGGAGAGGTCCAGAAAAGAAATTGGAGATGCTAGAGAATGGTAGTTGTTGAAGGTCAGTCTTTTCTTATTTTTGAGTCAGGGTCTCACTCGGTTGTTCACACTGGAGTGCAATGGCATTATCATGACGATCATGACTCATGACAACCTCGAGCTCCTGGGCTCAGGTGATCCTTCTACCTCAGCAACCCAAGTAGCTGGGACTACAGGAGTGTGTCACCACCCCTGGCTAATTTTTTTGATTTTTTTTTTTTTTTTGTAGAGATGAGGTTTTGCTATGTTGCCTAGGCTGGTCTTGAACTCGTAGGCTCAAGTAATCCGCCTGCCTCTGTCTCCCAAAGTGCTGGGATTACTGGTGTGAGCCACTGTGCTCATCTGAGGGTTATCCTTTGATAAAGTGTAGGAGGATGGAGAAGTAATAAGATGAATAATTAACTTTATTTATTTATTTAGAGTCAAGGCCTTACTCTGTTGCCCTGGCTGAAGTGCAGTGGCACAATTGCAACTCATTGCAACCTCCCATTCCTGGATTTAAGCAGTCCTTCTGCCTCAGTCTTCCAAGTGGCTGACACTACAGGTGTGCACCACCACACATCTGGCTAATTTTTAAAAATTTCATGTAAAGACAGAATCTTGCTATGTTACCTAGGGAGTACTCGAAATCCTGGGTTCAAGCGATCCTCCTGCTTAGGCCTCCCAAAAAGCCGGGATTATAGGCATGAGCTACCACACCTGGCCAGTTATTAACTTTAGACTTTACAAATTCTCATTGTTGGAGCCTCTCTTATATAAGCTCCGCCTCCCTCTTCTTGCCCTATAATTGATTTGAGGTGGTGATATGAACTGGATTCATTACAGGTATAGGCTTGGGACATGGTTGCAAGAGTGAGGAAATTTGGGGACATTTCAACATAGTTACTGGTAATTTGGGTTTGGTCAGATGGTCTATAAACGTGTAAGATCTGGATTATATAATAAACCCATGAGATTAGTTGTGAAAAGAAGTACTCAGCCTTGAGGCACGCAGTTCTGGAATGATACTTAGTGAGATTATTGCTCATCAATGTTAAATTCTTCAGTTTGGAGTAAATCAGGGGGAGCTCAAAGAAGAGCTTATATGAATGTTTGAGGATCTCTTATCTAACGTCTAAACTTGAGTAGTGGTTGAATAGCAGTCTGTTTTTTCCTGACTTTTAAAGCATACAAATAGTAAAATCAGTAATATAATTACTAAGGAAGCTTAACACTTTCCTATCAGATTATAAAAAATAGGTTATTTTCTAAGTAAATGTTATTTTAAACATTCATGTCATTTTCTTTTATCAGATTTCTTCACTGTTAGGAAGAAAATTATCTAAAATTTCAGAATTGTCCCTAAGTTGATGACTTGGAAAGATAAATCTGCTTATTTTGAAATTATTGATAGATTTTTTTTTTTAGTTTTTTTTTTAAATGAGTTTGAGTCTCACTCTTTTGCCCAGACTGGAGTGCAGTGGCACGCATGCTCACAGCCACCCTAGCATCGACCTGCTGGGCTCTGGCAATCCTTCCACCTCAGCCTTCCAAGTAGCCAGAACTATAGACGCATTCTACCACTCCTGGCTATTTTTAATTTTATTGTAGAGACAAGGTCTCGCCAGGTTGCCTGGTCTGGTCTCGAACCCACGGGCTCAGGCAATCCACTCGCCTTGGCCTCCCAAAGTGCTGGGATTACAGGCTGAGCCACCGAGCCCGGCCGATAGAATTTTTTATTTTTTTATTCTTTTGCTTTTCTCTGTGTGTAGATTCTGTGTATCTTTGGGACTTTTCACAAAATGTAGAGAGGTTCTATCTTGGGACTGGAGTGTAGATGCTAATGTTTTCTTTCTTTTTTTTAGTTCATCATTGGTTACTAGAAAGTTTAGTTCTTAGAGCTGCATATTCTGAGGTTTTTAACAAATTACAGATTTCTCCCCTCTTAAAAAAAAAAAAAAAAGAGGATCCAAAGGGTGTTTTAAATTTATCTGTGATGACTGGTCTTTGTGAAAGGTAGTTTTTCTAAACATCTGGGGAACCGGAATTCACTTTTTAATGAAATTATTTTTTTCCGTTAGTATATTTGAACTGCCTGTACCATTTTGTTAACATTTAGCTTTATCTTCACTGTGGAGATATTTCTGTCCTAAAAGTTAGTGCTTTTTTTGTTAAGGCTGAATTATATTTTGTTTTGTATTATCTCAGTTTTCAGACTTTGGGAAAAGAAAACAGTAATTTCTTGTTTCAGCATGTTTGTAGTAAGGAGCATATCACAAATTCTATCCTCAAGATTTCTTTATTGAGTAAAAGTCAGTTTGTTCATAGGATTGCCAAGTTACTGGTTAATAGATAAATGTGTGTTTAAATATTTCTTGTTTACCCCTGTAGCTAGTCCTGTAGTTTCCATTCCTCAGACTGAAGGAACTTGCCACTGTGAGTCTATGATTGTTGGTTTACTTGCCTAGACTCCTACCAGCCTGAGCTCCTTGAGGATTGTAATTAGGTCTTTTTGCCTGTGTTTTTTCAGCACCTAGCAGAGTGTCCGAATCTAGACTTTAAAAAAAAAAATTAATGAGTAGCTGAATGAATTCATTCATTCTAAACTATTTTTTTAAAATTGGGGATCTTATTCTGTCACCCAGGCTGGAGTTATATGGTATAGTTATGGCTCACTGACATGAACTCATAAACTCAGGTGATCCTTTCACCTACGCCTCTTGAGTACCTGGGACTACAGGTGTGTGCCACCACTCCCAGCTAATATTTTGATTTTTGTAGAGATGCAGTCTTGCTCTTTTGCTCAGGCTGGTTTTGAACTCCTGTACTCAAGCAGCCTCCCAAAGAACTGTGATTATGCGCAGAAGCCACTGCACCTGGCTGTATTCTAAACTAAAATTTAAATGTATCTCACCTATCACATAAAGACAGTAATAGCAACAATGAACCCTTGATGTTTTTATTTATTTTTTTTTATTTGTTTTTATTTTTTTTTTATTTTTTATTTTTTTTGAGTTGGAGTCTCACTCTGTCGCCCAGACTGGAGTGCAGTGGCCGCTCCCGGCCACCGCAACCTCGACTGCTGGGCTCCAGTGATCCTTCCGCCTCAGCCTTCCGAGTAGCCGGAATTACAGGCGCGTGCTACCACGCCCGGCTAATTTTTTGATTTATTGTAGAGATGAGGTCTCGCTGCCCAGGCGGGTCTCGAACCCGCGGGCTCAGGCAATCCACTCACCTCAGCCTCCCAAAGGCGCGGGATTACAGGCTGAGCCACCGAGCCCGGCCCCTTGATGTTTTTAAAACTCTTTGACTCCTGTTACTCTTGTATCTTCCTGACTAGTTTGCTGTGATAGAGAAAATCTCATTTGTAAACTAGTAGACACTAGGCAGTGAGTGTCTTTATATGTTCTCTTATCTCCTTAGTTGGTAAGCTCTGGAGACCTGAGCCCAGCACATAGGAGGCAGCTTATGACATTTAAACCAAAAAAATTAAGTAAATAGGATGAAAGTCCTTTTCAATTCTGTGATCTCTGTGACTACTTGCCTAAATTACCAAGTGAATTTGATGTCAGAGCTGGAACCAAAGTTCTAGTCTTCTGACTCACAAGGCAAGTGCTCTTCCATAGATTCTTTAGCCTGCTTTTTAAAATTTTCATTTTGTACTTATATTGTCAAATGTAGAAAAGAGGCCTGCAGAGAATGGAGATAATGGGGAAAGTTAAGGTAAGATGAGAGTTGTTGAGAAAGTCATTTGTAATGCTGCAGTTCTTGGGGAACTCATAGGAAGGGAGGAGCCACACAGTTTTCAGGGAAGTTGGTGTTCCCCGACTTCCCTGAAAGATGGTTTAGGTGACGGAATAGGGTAAGTAGTTGCAGTAGGCGGAGAACTTAGTCTGGGTCCAAATAGTCCACCAGGATGAATGACCTTTTCAACCTACATGTACTAGAGAGTTTGATAAAAGATGATTAAGAACATAAAGCAGTGAAAGAAAAACACAAGACAACCCAGCACTATTTAGATTTTGGCACTACTCAGATTTTATATAGGTAAGGATAGGTCGTGCTTTGTTTCTTCTTAGTTTTTCTCTAGTAATTGGCTCATCTCTACCTACCTGTAGAACTTTAAAGCTTCATTTTTTTTCTCAATGCTTGTAAGATGCATTACAAATTACAAATGTAAAAAATTATGATTGGTGTCTACTATTTTGTTTAATCCCTTCCACCTTGTTTTCTTTCTTTTTTTTTTTTTTGAGAGCTTTTCTCTCTCTCTCTTTTTTTTTTTGAGTTGGAATCTCATTCCGTCGCCCAGACTGGAGTGAAGTGGCATGCTCATGGTCACCCCAGCGTTGACCTGCTGGGCTCCGGCGATCCTTCTGCCTCAGCCTTCCAAGTATCCAGAACTATAGGTGTGCACTACCACACTCGGCTAATTTTTTATTTATTGTAGAGACAAGGTCTCGCCAAGTTGCCTGGGCTGGTCCCGAACCCGTGGGCTCAGGCAATCCACTCGCCTCAGTCTCCCAAAGTGCTGGGATTACAGGCTGAGCCACCGAGCCCGGCCTAGGGCTCTTTTCTCTTGACAGACAAATAGACACTAAGAATTCTATGATTTGATTTATTGTATCATGATTTAACTTTTCTCATGATCATTCTTCTTGTTTAACTCATCATTTAGCTATAGATTTTGCAACAAATACTTTGATTTTTTTTTGTGTGTGTGTGAGAAAGCAGGATTTATTGAGAGGACAGAAAAGCTCCCGCAGTGGGAGGGGACCGAAGGACCCAGAGTTGTATTTTTATCTAGCGAGACAATCACATTATAGTTACCCTGAAATAATTTCCACTTATATAAATGTTCTCTATCTTGTAGTGAAAGATACTCTCAGGGAAGTAATCTGTATCAAGAATGGTTGAAAAGTTTACAAGTACTTGTGAAATAAACTTCAAAAGAAGATTTAGACTTGTGGCAGAAATTTCATTTTCATTTTAGACTTTATTCATTTTAGTTGTCAAAGTATTATTATTTTTAGATGAGAAAGCAGATTGAGAGACTAAGATGACTTACTCAGGGGTAGTGAGTGATAGAACCTGAGTCTTAAACTTAGCTTAAAGTTTTTTGCTTTAAGTTCAACATTTTTTGTCAGTATATCAGACTGTTTCCTTCCTCTGGTCTTAGGCAACCTTAGAGGGAGGTTAGAAAAAGGGAAAAGTTATGGGCATCCACCAGAAACCTCCTTCGTGAGGGAGGTGGCAGAACATTGTGGTAGACGCAGGGCCCCTGCAGACAGACTGGGTTCTAATCTGCCCTCTGTAACTGACCGGCGTGTGACCTTGGGCGAGTAAGTCTGCCTAACTTTTCTCTGCCTTCATTTCTCATCTGCAAAATGGATGTAATAGTAGTACTGTACTGAAAGGATTAGTATGAGGAGTAAATGAAAGGAATTAATATTAGCAAAGTGCTTAGAACAGTGTCTAGCGCATAGTATGAATTATATAAGATTTGTTAAATAACTAGGAAGAATATGGGTGACTGTCAGCTAATAGAATTTAGAAAACTATATATCTACAGAACTTAAACTTTGGTGGTAAGAAGTCAAGTATTTTGAGGGTTTCTTTGTTTGCTTGCTTTTGCTAAGTTGCCTCAATCTTTGCTAGTTCACTAAACTCCACCCCAACTTCCATTTTTCAGCTGCATTTATTGTCCTCTTCTGGAGCTGCTCTCTTTACCTGTCTTCATGTAAAATTTTTTAAAAATTCCAAGAAATCTGCATTTGTGAATTACTTACCATTGTTTTCCCTAAGAGTCTGATTATAGTTCATACTTACCCTATTCAAATCACACAGCCAAGCTGTATGTATACTGTGAGAATTCAGTATTTGTTTATAGTTCGTATATTTACATAGTTCTCTTACTATTGTGTGCTGTTTTTATATGTTTCATAATGGTAATTGTTATATTTTAAAGAGCATAGTATGTGCTTTACAAATCTCATCTTATCCTTAAAATAAGCAAAAACACCTGGGAAATAGATATGGTCCTATTGAGGGATTGAAATGTAGAGTGAGAACTTCTCCAAAGTGATACACCTGGTTAAAGTTGGAGCCACTGTTTAAACTCTGATTCTTCAAACTGTTAACATCATTATGCAGCCTGTTGTCTCTCCATGGAGAGTGTCAGTTTTAGAATGTTAATACCTGGAGGACAGGTGCCAGATCTGTGAAGCATAATTTGCATAGAGGACTTCAGCATCCCAGGCACAGTTGGTACTTAATAAATCTAATGTTGGAGAGAGGAGGGGGAATAATAATAACCATAATACTGATTTTGAAGACAGATTGCCTGAATTTTCATTTTTAAAAATTCTCAAATGAAGTAAAAATATATTTTCCTTTAAACATAATCTTTTTTTTTTTTTTAGCTAGATTAATTGGGCACGTCCATGTATGTCTAACAGCTGTGCTATATTGGAACCTTTCTTTTTGTTGTTTTATCAGATGTCTGACCTGTTTGCTTTGCTTTTATATGTTGTCCTCAGTCCAGATGGCAGGTACAGATCATTTTACATGCTATTTTTGCTCAGTAGATATTAAATCAAAACTACTAATAGAATAAACTTAGCAGAGCTGATTTGTCCTAGTACATGCTTTTTCTAGTATTATTAACTTTTTAAAAATAACATTAGTCCAGGCATTCATTTTGTGACTGTGATAGTGACAGTAAATTTCAACTAAATGTTATCTTAATCCTCATAGACATTCCATATCCTTTATCCTCATAAACCTGCCCATGCTATTTTTAAGTTAAATGCAGGTACTAGAATCAACTAAACTGCTAGGCTTTTATCTTTTTTTTCTAAAAATATAGAATAATTTTAATAAGTAGCCATTAACCTTGCTTTTTCTATTTTTATCCATAGTACCAGAAGAAAACATTGCAACTATGAAGTATGGAGCCCAGGTTGTAAAAGGAGAGCTGAAGTCTGCCTTATTAGATGGTGATACTCAAAATTATGATTTAGATCATGGATTTTCTAGGCATCCAATTGATGATGACTGCCGTTCAGGCATTGAGATTAAGCTAGGTCAGCCGTCCATTATCAATCACATACGGATTCTCCTATGGGATCGGGATAGCCGGTGAGTCATGAGCATGACTTAGAGAGAAACTGACATAATGTTTGATTGAAATGACCTAGCTTTGTGGTCATCTCCTTTGGCTTTACAGATTATGGTGGTTTATTTCTTTGTGATCACTGTGCTGTTTCTTTTTTTTTTTTTTTTTTTTGAGTTGGAGTCTCACTCTGTCGCCCAGACTGGAGTGCAGTGGCCGCTCCCGGCCACCGCAGCCTCGACCTGCTGGGCTCCGGTGATCCTTCCGCCTCAGCCTTCCGAGTAGCCGGAATTACAGGCATGCGCTACCACGCCCGGCTGATTTTTTGATTTATTGTAGAGATGAGGTCTCGCTGCCCAGGCGGGTCTCGAACCCGCGGACTCATGCAATCCACTCACCTCAGCCTCCCAAAGGCGCGGGATTACAGGCTGAGCCACCGAGCCCGGCTCCTGTGCTGTTTCTTTTAAAGGCTAGATCTGGGGACAGAGTTAAAGGGTATATTCCTTTAAAAGACATGTACTTTTTTTGTTTTATTCTGCTTATAAAAATAATTAATGTGTGTTTATTGTAGAAAACAGAAAATATAGAAAAGCATACATAGGCCCGGCATGGTGGCTCAAGCCTGTAATCCCAGCACTTTGGGAGTCCAAGGCGAGAGGATTGCCTAAGCCTAGGGGTTTGAGACCAGCTGCAACATGGTGAGACCTCGTCTTTACAATAAATAAAAAAAATTAGCTGGGCGTGGTGGCTCACATCTGTAGTTCCAGCTACTTGGAAGGCTGAGGTGGAAGAATCGCCTGAGCCCAATAGGTCAAGGCTGTGGTGGCAGTGAGCATGCTACTGCATTCCAGCCTGGGCGACAGAGTGAAACTCTGATTCAAAAAAAAAAGCACACATAGAAGAAAATAAAAGTTGCTAGTAATCTTATCACCATTATCAATCTTTGTATGTATGTAGCTAGCTTTTTTATTATGAGTAGATACACCATATACACACACAAAAATAAACCTGAATAAATATAGTTTTATAAATAAAGATTAGATATACAAAAGACTAATTTAACTTTTTTATGAATACATTGTGAATAGTCCATTCTTAAAAAAAATTCCTCTAAAATGATATTTTTAATGGTTATCTGGTATTCTACCATATGAGTTAACATTATTTATTTACTTGATACATTACTTTTGCATATTATAACTTTTAAAATGCATTTCGTTCTATGGATGAAGAGAAAATTTGTCTTTTGCTGTGTTGAATATCATTCTAAAAAAAAAGAAATTGGCTGGGCTTGGTGGCTCAGCCTGTAATCCCAGCACTTTGGGAGGTTGAGGTGAGTGGACTGCCTGAGCCCACGGGTTTGAGACCAGCCCAGGCAACTTGGTGAGACCTTGTCTCTACAATAAATCAAAAATTATCCAGGACGTGGTAGTGTATGCTTGTAGTTCCGGCTTCTTGGAAGCCTGAGGCGGAAGGATTGCTAGAGCCCAGCTGGTCGATGCTGGGGTGGCCGTGAGCGTGCCACTGCACTCTAGACTCCAACTCAAAAAAAAAAAAAAAAAAAAAAAAAGGAATTTGTGAAAAATTTGATGCACCATAGCCTGAATATTCACACAGTTTCTCAGGGGTTTCAGGATTCTTTCTTTCTTCCAGCCACTGTGGTGTTTTCACCTAGTGTGGCTTCTGGGTTCATCATGATGGCAGAAGTACCAGAGCAGTTTGGGTAACCAAGAACTGAACTCTCTCCATCATTGCTGTTTATCATTAACCTAAACCCCGTATTCTCAGAAAGTGGGCCCCACTCATGCCTCTTTGGATGTGAAGGACTTACTAGTAGTGGAAATGATGCTCCGCAAATTGTGTAAGGTAGTATGGTTTTTCTTGTTAGCATCATTGGTCTTTTAAGTCATTTGAGTCAGTTATGAGAGAAGCTTTATGAAATGGGAATCAGCATTTCTCATTGTTTGAGGTCCCAAGGTTATCTCTTCCTGTTTCCTTCTTTTTGTTGAAACATGATTTCACTCTGTCGCCCAGGCTGGAGTACAGTGGCATGATCACGGCTCAGCACAGCCTTGAACTCCTGTGCTCAAGTGATACTCCTGCCTCAGCCTCCCAAGTAGCTGGGACTACAGGCACATGCCACCATGCCTGGCTACTTTTTCTACTTTTTTTTTTTGTAGAGACAGGGTCTTGCTTTGTTGCCCAGGCTGGTCTCAAACTCTTGGCTCCAAACAATTCTCCTGCCTTGGCCTCCCAAAGTGTTGGGATTACAGGCATGAGCCACTGTACTTGGCCTCCTTTTTCCTTTTTATTAAGTCTGTATTTCCTTTTATATATTTTACTGGATATAATTTGATGTTTTTAGTTGGCAAAGTGGAGCTAATTCACATATCTCATTTCCAAGAGCCTCTGATTAATAATAACAGTATAAAAATACTTCTAAAGTACTTTCATTACTTTTATGTGGTAGACACTGTTCTGAAAGCTTTATGTATTTCACTCAATTAATAATGCAATTAGTATTAAAATGATAAAAAAAAGTTTAGTATGTTTGAAACTGAACATAATTATCATTTTTGTGATGTTAAATATTTATAGGCCACTTTGTTTTAGTATGTGCGTTGCATTCACAGGGACTTAACTTTACCACATAACTGTTCTTTTCTCACAGAAATTGTTATCATTCTTAGCTAAGGTGAAAAATTCAGAATCTTAAGCCAAAAAGATTCTGACATTGTAAAATTATATCCTGCATTACTGATAACCCAGAGATGTTCAATAAAAGGTTATAACCAGTTTGAGACTGAGCGATAAAATGAATGGGAGTGAGGGGAAAATGAGGGGATGACACAAAATAAGCTGACCTTTTCTGGTCACAACTGTGGGTTGCAGGCTGACATTTATGGTCACTTAAATCTTCCAAGATTGTTCCTGTTGATATTACAAGTACAAGTAATAACCGCATCTCAAATTTAAATTTGGCTTATGACAGGGGAATATAGATTTGTTCAGTATAGGACTCGCATGTAATGGTCCAGGGTAGCTGAGTAGGGGAGAATGGTAGACTATTTTCATTACTGCCAGATTATTAGCTGGCAAGTTTTAAGTTGCACCCAAAAGAAACACACATTATCTGTTGACCCATATCATTTATTCTTTTGCAGGCTGCTTGTATGTATGGGATGGCGGGAGACTGGGAGGTAGTAGGAGATAAGTTGCCCTTTGTGGGTACCATTCCAAAGTTGGATTTTCTTCTGGGAGAGGAGGCTAAGTACACTGTCCAGGGAAGGTCAAGCGAGAAGGCACACCTTTGGCTTCTCGATTTCCTGCTCTTTCTCTCTTTCATGGCTTTATTTATTTATTTATTTATTTTTGAGTTGGAGTCTCACTCAGTCACCCAAACTGGAGTGCAGTAGCCGCTCCCGGCCACTGCAGCCTGGACCTGCTGGGCTCTCGCGATCCTTCCGCCTCAGCCTTCCGAGTAGCCGGAATTATAAGCACGCACTACCACGCCCGGCTGATTTTTTGATTTATTGTAGAGATGAGGTCTCGCCTGCCCAGGCGGGTCTCAAACCCGCGGGCTCAGGCAATCCACTCACCTCAGCCTCCCAAAGGCGCGGGATTACAGGCTGAGCCACCAAGCCCGGCTTTCATGGCTTTATTAATCTAATATGGTATGGGCCAGGCATCCTGGCCATGTTTGAAAGGGAGCAAAAATCTTGCATGTCTGATATGCCAAGCATTGTGTAAGATACTGGGGATATGAAGATAATACAGATGGTCCTTGCTCTTAAGCAGCTTATGATTTGATCAGACAGGCTCAGAGAGAATTCCAGTGCATTGTGGGTAAATGCTGTAATAGAAGGGTGTCTACACCTTTCATTTTTATCAGAATTTGATTACATGGAAAATGTAATGAACAACTTCTATATTTTTGGTACCTTTTAACATTTTATTAAAATGTAGCTTTGTATTGTTATTTTAATATGGTATTTTTTTCCTGTCTTTTTCCTTTTGATTCATAGGTCTTATTCATACTTCATTGAGGTGTCAATGGATGAACTTGACTGGATCAGAGTGATAGATCATTCACAATATCTGTGTCGTTCTTGGCAAAAATTATATTTTCCAGCCCGTGTCTGCAGGTTAGTTGTGATGCTTAATAAGTGATTTTGATTTTTATGTAAGGAGATTGGGACTTTGAGAAGCAGACTGCATTTTTCTATCTCATGGAAACAAGTTTTTCAGGATGTCAACTACCAAACACATCCCAAGTAAAAAGCTTAGGGAAAATGTAGAAAATTATGCAACATGATATTTAGAGTGTACTGTGGACCATAATATGTAGTAGACATGTGAATGAATGAGAAGGGACAGGGAACACGTGAGAGGTGGAAATGCTTCTTAAACTCTGTGCTATGCATTGAATGGTATTCACATTGCTATACACAAAATAGAATTATTGTTACAGGATATATTCCTCCCACGAAAGCCTTGAGAGATATTTGTAGAGGTTTCCCTGGCAGTGCCCAGGGCAGGAGGAGATTTTTGAATGCCAGCGTGCATGTTCTGGATATCTATGTTCTTTCTTTAGGTCAGTGGTTATCAAATGGAGTTTCACAGAGCAGGTGTTTCAAGTGGGGTTGGTTTTGGTTCAAGCAAGGCTTAACTAGTGGGATTCCAGGCTCCCTTCAGCCATATCACCTCTGCTTTTATCGTTGTTAGATATTGTAGCCCTGGGTAAGATTGTTTGTGAAAAGTATCAAAAAGCTACTGTTTTAATTTTCTCTTTAGGTAGAAGCCATCATTTAAACTTTCATTCCAAAATTCTGTAAAACCTGTATAAATTAATGAATTTGTATAGGTGGTTAAAGGCTCTTGAAATTCTATTTTTTTATTTTTATTTTTTCAATTGTTTCCCCACTGGAAATTATTTTTAAATATTCTTTACTTGGCCAGGTGCAGTGGGCTAACCTATAATCCCAGTACTTTGGGGGGCTGAGACAGGAGGATTGCCTGAGCTCAGGGGTTCAAGACCAGCCTGGGCAACTTGGTAAAACCTCGTCTCTACAATAAATCACAAAAAAACTAGCCTGGCATGGTGGCATGCATCTGTAGTTCCAGCTACTCAGAAGGCTGAGGTGGAAGGATCACCTAAGCCCAGCAGGGACGCTGGGGTGGCTGTGAGCGTGCCACTGTACTCCAGCCTGGGTGACAAGAGTGAGACTCTAACTCAAAAAAAACCCCCAAAACCCCAAATTCTTTAAAGTCAAAAATTCAAAGGCAGAAAGTGATTAGTTCGTTTGCTCAGGTGTGGCAGGAAGAGAAGGGAAGGGATATGTAGGCATAAACCAGGAGAATGTGTAGCTAGCTTTCACCCTCACCCTTGACCCTGCATGACTGCCCCCTGTGGCTGCTTAGGAACAGATAGAGATGCCCCCAGCCCTTCATGTCTTGATCAGAAGTCACCCTTAACCTTGTGAAACTCAGGGTCTAACAGCATAAGGCTGAATTCCTACCTCCGCCACAGGAGCTTCACAAAACCTTTCAGCTTCTAGTGCAGTAAAGAATGTTGCTTACGTTTTTTTAATTATGGGTATGACTGGACACAGTATTGTTACCCAGGGATCCTCTAGTGTGAAAATGAAGAAAATCAATATCATTTCCCCACAGAGGAACTGAAGTGTCTCGGGTCTAGTAGTTGCTCTTTTATCAGAGGAGTGTAGAATGGATTAAAATGAGAGGGACAAGAAATTGAGTGAAGATTCCATTTCGCAGAGCTGCCTAGGGATACTTCGAGAGTGACAGAGGGGTCCCTACATGGAAGAGATTGAGTCTGCATTGACTCAGGTTATTATTGTTGTGTCTGATTAAAACACAGGTGGCATAACAAAGCATCTGATATGGACCGAAGGCCTGTGGGTTTGCATTTAGTTAGAAACAACAGGAACATGACTTCTAGAGCACATCATCGTGAATATAATACCAGCTGTGACAGTCTGTGGGATGTACTCACCTGCAAGCTCCTGCTGTATGTGTGGAGGGAGACAGGTGCCTTCAGTCATAATCTCTGACTTCTAGAAAATATACTTTGCCTTTATTTATTAATGGGCATTATTTAGACTTTTCTTTGCTTATTTTGTCTCTCCCTTGTGGCCTTGACTTTGTTGATGTAGCTTTTATGTAATTAGAGCCTAGTTGTATTTATCATGCTAGTTTTTGTCTTGGTATAACCAACTCGCAATTCTGGTTGAGAAAAATTGAGCAAAAGTGGTGTTAGAGATACCAAGAAAAGGAAGGAATTTTGATATCTATGTTACTAAGAAAATTAAAAAATAGTGATCACCACTTGAACTTATTAAATTAATTAATCTTCTTTATAAATTGCCTTTTGTGCTAGGTTAGAATTTTGATAGTGTTTTAAAATGAATCTAAAAATACGTTTCTATTGATTATCCAAGGATGTCTTGGTATTTCTTACCTTCACAATCATTCATTGACTTCCTAAACAATACTCTAACTGCACTTCTACCAGGAACTTCACTGGGCAAATAATTCTTTACTTTATTTTCTTAGCATGTAAGTGTTCAATTTGCATTTATGTTAGTTAATTTGCATGTTTGTATGTCACCTTTGTTCTTTAGTGTCCTTGGTGTGTTTATCTTGCCTCTAATACTAAAATTACAAGCTCTTGAAGGCAAAGAGTATGGATTCTAATCTTTTAGTATTCTTGCACAGTATGCAGACTGTGACCTTGTATGTAGTAAAGTACTCTATAAATGTTAGTACAAGTTTTGTGATGTCAAGACACTGACTGTAATGAAGAGAGATTGCTTTAACATTACTCTGTACAAGTCATTGTACTCTTAATCAGTGTCTTAATTAAAACATACGAATGCTAGAAAACTTTCGAGAGTGGTTTTGTACTGTTTGCAAAGGTTACTTTGTTTTTTCTTCAGGATACTGAATTTTGAACTTAATTTTGAAGGATGTGAGTATCATGTATTAATGAAATATTACATCTAATACATTCACAATAGAAGAAATACTCTATGAATTGGAGAGAGTAAGATTACCCAGTCCTCTTTCTGAGTTTACACTAAACTTCATATAAATCAGCATTGTGTAGTAAAAAAACTGTTGGGCTGTGGCATTAAAGCCCTTCTCAAATCCTTGTTTCACTTAATATTTGTGTTGTGATAAGTTTGTGCCTCTCTGATCACTGGTGTCTGCACCCATAAAAATTAGGAATCGTGGCACCTCTCTGTGGGTTTGACGTGAGAGTTAGAGGACCTAGTGCATCCCCAAGTATTGAATACAGTGCCTGGCGGAAAGGAGAGGCTCAGTAAATAGCAGGGTTTTTTCCCCCCTAATTTCAGAGACTTCTAACTAGTGTTTGACTAGTTCAGAGAAAGGGAGCCATCCCTGCCATCTTCTCTTCTTTGTCTCTGGTGACTCTCACTGTGAGGACACCGTTTCTTACCTTAGGAGCTTAGTCTTTTTGGCACTTTTCCGTATTGCCAGTCTATATGCATAGCAATCCAAAACATGCCTTAAAGGTTTTTTGTTTTTTTTTTTTAAACTGCCCATGTTAGCATTGTTTCCAGAAGTCTTCATGTATTTTGTTTTGGGTAAAACAAAAATTTGCTATTCTTTGATCTTGTGGAATGTCAGTTAGTCAGCATCCACCTGACCAAGACAGTAGATGTTACCAGTGGCAATAAGGAAAACATCAGGCTTCAAAGCCAGTATTTGATAATTCCAACAGTAATAGTGAATGGAGGGAAATAATCTGGTCTGTCTTTCTGGACTCTTTTTAGGAATGTTTATGGGTTAAGTGGGGACTGCTCTATGTAACCAAAAGCTTAGACCATTTACCCCCTTCAGTTCCTAACTGGGGATGGTGAAAAGTCACTCATCAATTTATGCCTAATCTTTTCTATGCCCCAATAACTATGTTATGTCTTTTCAGCCTTTTCTTTCTCAGGAGAGGCAATTTCCACCTTACCCATAGCCTGCAACCTTCAGATTATCCTCTTGGCTATCTAGTAAGGTCTCTCACAGTCCTTTCTACAGCCTTCTTAGATGGTAGAGCCCTAGACCTCAGTAGAAAGTACAAGTAAGAGTGGTGAAGATTTGAGTACCCTGGGGGTGTTCTTTGAAATTTCTGACTGTTTCTCAACATGGTACTGTTAATTTGGCAGCCATGTAGTATTGCTGGTATATGAGAAGACTAGAAAACAAGAATGTGAATGGGTAGAGTAGACTTCAAAATGTGCTTATGACTGATGGCTGGAATTCCAAGTGTGATCTTGGTGTAAAACCCCAGAGCTGAGGGAAAAGAGTAGCAGGGCTGAAAGCACAGTTCTCAAGGATATGCCTACTGAGAGAGTGAAAAGAGTAGGTGGCAGAGGTGTTTACCTCAGGGGCTGGACAGAGAGATTAGAGGAGGATTTAGGAGTGACAGCACTGGAGACAAGACCACAAAGGGTGTTGAGAATGATGCAATTTGACAATTTGGAAAGTGCCACAGGAGGATGAACTTGGTTAACACAAAACTGGGTTTCTTTCTTTATTTCCTTTTTAAAAAATTATGAAAATGGAAATCTCTCTCACTATAAAATTATAGTATATATTTTAATTGTCGATAAAACCTGCCCTTGGTAATGTTGTGCCCAATTTCTACTAATTGTTGTTTTTTGTTTTTTGTTTTTTTTGAGTTGGAGTCTCACTCTGTCGCCCAGACTGGAGTGCGGTGGCCGCTCCCGGCCACCGCAGCCTTGACCTGCTGGGCTCCGGTGATCCTTCCTCCTCAGCCTTCCAAATAGCTGGAACTACAGGTGTGCGCTACCACGCCCGGCTAATTTTTTTGATTTATTATAGAGATGAGGTCTCGCTGCCCAGGTGGGTCTCGAAACGTGGGCTCAGGCAATTCACTCACCTCAGCCAATTTCTACCAATTGTATGTAAAAATTTTAGGCTCCTTTCTCTGAATCCTCACCAATGTAGACATTGTCATCCTCTTGCCAGTGTAATTTATGATTTGTTAAAAATGTCTTATTTTGCTTTGAATTTCTTTAGTTACCAGTGAGTTAAAGTCTCTTTTAATACTGACCACTTGTTATTTCTTATTTATGAAAAGCCTGTTTTTGTCTTCTGCATATTTTCCTTTTTAGGTGGTTGTGTTTTTCTTTTTGTCTTGGGAGAACTTTGTTGATACACACACACACACACACACACACACACACACACACACACACACACGAACACACACACATGGCATTATCCATTTGCTTGTCATATATATGAAAGTGTCATTAATTTTTTGTGTTTTATTGGTACTTTTTGCCATACAGAATTGTACTTTTTAAAAAATATGCTCAAATCTATCTATTTTTAAAAAATGATTTCTGGTTTGGTATTATGTTTAGAAGAGTGTTCCTTATTCCAGTGTTAAAAAATGTTATATTTTCATGTATATATTTTTTTCCACTTAAAAACTTCTTTTTATCTAAATATTTAAGCCAGGATGGTTTTCATATATCTTTTCAGGTAGTGATAGTCAGTTGACCCAAACCACTTTTTTAATAATCATTTCTAGCTGTACGAATGTTAGCAACTATATTTATCATGAGCTGAATGCTAGCATATACTCTTCTTTGTCTACTGATTTCTTTGACTCTTGCTGAAGTGTTTCAATTATGTAGTTTCCTTCCCTCCCTTTTCTTCTTTTCTTAGAATGAGAAATTGTAATATGCCAAATGTGTCACAGAAAAAAAGAAAGGGTGTCATAGAGCGTCTACTGGCCTGTCTTCTGGTTGCGGTAATCACATTAGAGGCCATAAGTGTTGATAAATATCTCACTAGAATGGTTCTCCTTTCACTTACAATAAGAAATTTAGGCATACTTCACCAGCTAAGGAGATAGATTTCTCTTTATTATTCATTCGTCACTCACTCATTCAACTAAGAAGTGCTATGCTGCCTACTCTGTGCTGTGTATTTTACTTGATTCTGAAGTTATAACACTGAAGAAGATTGTCAGGGTTTTTGTGCTCGTGGAATTTGGGAGAAACATATAAGCACAAATAATAACACATCAGGTAATTATAAGTGTTGTGAAGATAGTACTGTGATAGTGACTGGGATCAGAGGAGGAAGGTTGTTATTATTTTAAATAGAGTAGTTAGGAAAGGCCAGAGGGAGAGGTAGGTGTTTTAAGTTGAGATGAAGAGGGTGACATTTTCCGGTCATTGTTTTAGATATTTAGACTTTCTTGGGTGTATATTGAATGTTATTCAAGACCAGCTGGTGTGCTGTAGGAGGCCTCATTAGATGAATACTGAAACTGTACTTTTTTGGTATAAGACATTTTAATCTTGTTTATTACTACCGTACATTCAAGGTCTCCTTCATTCCTGCCGTTGTTAGATACAGCATCATTTTTTTCACCCATTCTCATTAGATTATAATACCTACACTGGGCTATAGATTTATGAGACAGAAAACAAATGAGAAAATAAACATTGCTATTTATGGAAGCATTATTTTCCTACCATATTAACATTATATAAAAGCATGTGTTTTTTCTTTCTTTTCTCTTTAGCTCCTACCCCAATAATTGGGCATTGATATATTTATTGACTTTTATTTATTTTTTATTTTTTTGAGTCAGAGTCTCACTCCGTTGCCCAGGCTGGAGTGCAGTGGCATGCTCACGGCTGCCCTAGCGTTGTTCTTCCGGGCTCAGGTGATCCTTCTGCCTCAGCCTTCCAAGTAACCAGAACTATAGGCATGCGCTCCCATGCCCAGCTAATTTTTTTGAATATATTGTAGAGACGTGGTCTCACCAAGTTGCCCAGGCTGGTCTTGAACCCCTGGGCTCAGGCAATCCTCTTGCCTCGGCCTCCCAAAGTGTATTTATTGACTTTTAAAGGCGGACACTTTTACATCATTCAGTGTTCACTAAGATGCTTTATAATTAGGTAGATACTTTAGAATCGTAGCTAGAATTATGTTGAGTCTTTTTTTCATGTGATTTGAGAGCTTAACAATTAAATAAATATCTCATTTGTAAAACAAATGTAAATGTAAAAAAACAAGAATAATTTCACTTAAAAAATTGCTTTAGTTCACACTTAGTTTGAATTGTACCTCCACTTACAACTTTGATATAATTGAGCTAGCATAAAGCAGCTCTGCATATAGAGAACGTTTTATTCCATGAATGCAAAGCAAAATATAGCCACATGGTGTCACTAAATTATAACAGTTTTACTTGGAGTTAAGCACAATTTAAAAACTGCCTTTTTGCAAAACCATATTTAATTATAAATTGTTCTGAAGTCTGTGATTTGTGAAATAACGTGTGAAACTATTTGTACTGTTTAAGTCTTTCCACTGATATGAAGCATTAATTATGCCTGAAGTCTGTAGATGTACATTCAGGTGCTAGCTCTTGGGTTGTCATCTGCAACGCATAGGAGTTATGTGGGCTTCTGTAGTACAGTTATTCAGTTTCATGCAAATACTTTTTTTTAAACCTTTCTTTGCAAGTTTGAAATAAATAGAAGAGTAACTCAAAGGAAATAGGAGGTAGATTCTCTAAATATTTATAAGGAATCAGAAAGCAGAAGAAAGGAGGAATGATGATAAAGAGAAACAAGGTTACAGAACCAGCAGAGGGATAGGAAGGGAACAGGCTAGTACTGAGCATCTTCCGTGGGCCAGGCACATAGCATTACCTTTTTGGTTCTCATGACAGAGAAACCATGAGAGAAAAACTACTACATTAATTTTAAAGATGAGGAAGAGCTAAATTTGAACCCAGGTCTGTCTGACTCCATATTACATTACCACTGTAGGAATTGAAGTAAAGAAGTAGCTCTCCTTTAGAGTAGGAGGAAGTACATGGAGTTCTGCAGAAGTTCTCACTGCCTCTGTGGGAAGAACAGTTTACAGGTATGCTGTAGGAAAGGACCTGTTGTGGCTAAATTCTGCTAGTGCTGGACACAGCCACCCAGACTACAAGCACAGTGTACTCATAATGATGATGAACAATTGGGGAAGTTTTCTTTTCAAAAATGCTCCAAAGGGAGTGCAGTAATCCTTTATCTAGGTATGTTTTGTCAGTTTGTCAATAGAGCTTTAAATTGTCCTGCCCCTTAGTTCCCCGTAAGATCATTTTAGACTATTATTATAGAATGAATCTAATGTTCTTAACTCTTGGTTTGTTTTGCTTCAGCTGTATTTAGAAACAAATCGTATGCATTATGAAATTTCTCATTGCAAGATTTCTTCACATCTTGAATTGCTCTCTTTTTTTTAAGTTGGAAAATTTTTTATTTATTTTCACCTAGAATCTTCTTATTTAGGGGGAAAAAAACAAAACCCAAAAGCAAAACACCATTGTGTTTTATATTCAGTAAGACCTTTGAGAAATGACTGTGCTGAAGTTATTCAATTAAATCTAGACTTTTAATTTTATTTTGTTTAAAGGATAATAACATGGCAAATTTCTTTTATGTGTAAGGGGGGTTGGAACATGAGAAAATAGAACAGTGTTGTCCTTTTCCTTTGCATTTTATTTTATAATTTTAGAATATAAATTAGTGTCTTAGTAAGCCTATTAACATGAGATGATGTTAACAACCTGTTATTATTACTACAACAGTCATTGTCTGTTTTTCATTCTGGAAGGGCAAAAACTGTATTTGATTCTGCTAACAGTTGCTTCCTATGCTGATAGGTTCAAGATTAAGTTCAGATAAGCACTTTTCTAGTTGGTCATCACACATTCTTTTTCTTATGCTTTTCTTCTTCTCGGTGCTACTTTGTTACTTGTAGGATTTTTTTCATGCATTCACTCAGCAAACATTTATTGAATGCCAGCTGTATTGCAGTACCTTGTTTAGGTGGCAGGCATAAAAAGATGAACAAGACATAGTTGCTGCTCTCAAGAATTTAATGATATACAGTAATAGGGATCGCAGCCTTCTAAAAATTGATAAAATATGATAAGTGCAATAATAACAGTATATGTAGGGCGTATAGGAGCAGAGTTATGGTGGATCCTATTGAAGAGAGGATTTGAATGGAGTCTTAAAGGACCAAGAGACTGTGCAGGCAAAATAAGGAAGAAAGGATGTTTTGTGTATTTAGGACACTTACCCCAGAGATAGACTCTGCAATGAACTTGGCCGTATCTAAACTCTTCAATCAAAACTCTCCATCATTGGATCTTTCTGTTTCTGTTTGCTTTATCTTTGATTCTTAGGAAAAATGCCTTTTTTCCCCTCAGTAATCAAAATTGTATATTTACCATTTACCTATTCACACCTCCACATTTCTAATCTTGGAGCTTGCACATAAATGACAATCTTTTCTTTCTCTGTGTTACCTTGTATAACTATTTCAGATATCTGGGACTTGCTTGGTTTTAGTTGAAACTATGCTTATTAAAATTGCTTTCAATAAGATTAAAAAACTCCCTGTGAAGAAATGTAAATTAGGTTGTCACAGAAAATAGTAAAAATTCCCAATAAGTGAAGAAAAGTCTTTCTTTTAGAGCCAGGACTTGAGCTAGTATGCCCTTTGCTTAGAAAAATAGTACATTTTCATAGGTTTTTCACTGTTGGGTACATGCTACATGGGAGGAGATGAACATCAATGTTTCCATTTTTGTATTCGAGATCTCTTGTAGGATTCTGCTGTGGTGCAGTGAAACTCTCCCAATGCTTATTACAAAACTTAGGAAATCCTGAGCATAGAAACCAGGTGCTGAACTATGAGACATGGGACTTGGACCTACCAAGAAAGCAAGGAAGGAATAGAACACAAAGCAGTCTAGGACTTTGAGCTCCTGAATACGAACCCGAGTAGGGACCAAGACAGAAGTGAGCTGTGGACCTGGGAACTGGAAATAGAACCCAGGAGTTAATAGAACTGGTGGCAGTGAGTTTCTCCAGTTCAGCTTCTGAAGTGAAAAGAAAATGATATCAATGGAATAAAACATCATTGACTTTGCTTTTTGGAGGACAAAAAAGATGGATAGACAGCTAAATCTTGGAGGTAAACAAACATGGACATAGGTTTATTTGTGGATTTTATAGTCATTTTCCTATCCTGCTTACTTTGGAAATGGTACTTTAAAGAAGATATTGTTAAGTACTTTTAATAACCCTCTCCGTGGAAAATTAAGCCTGTGTACATTGAAATTTCACCCCACACTGCCTAGAAGTGATTGCTCTGACTTTTCCTAGCATTTACAGCTTGGATCACCCAATCAGGTATTAATTATATAATGTATCTTGTATACTTTTCTAATTATTTTGTGGTTTCTGGACCTTACTTTATATTCCTTTGATAGTAGTTGCTCACTAGCTATCTTGTTGAATCTCTTTAGCCCTCTAACATGCCTGAATGCAGGTACCTGGATAATAATTGATTTTTTTCTGGAAAATATACTTTTAACAGGCTATTTTTTTTTCTAGTGTTGGAAGAAAATGCTAGGAAACAAGATTTTATAATATTTCTTTCCCCAGAAAATATGTTTAAAGAGAACTATGAGTACAAGTCCCATGGTTAATAAAATCATCAGAGCTTTCTCAGTGATCATTATAAATAGTATAAGTTCCCTAGATCAGGGCGCTTTCTGTGGATACAAGGTTAGCCCAGGGGAGAGTAGACCAGAAGTAAAACCAGATTGCTTGTCGGCTGCCAGAAATTCTGGGCAGAGTGCCAGGCTTGGTTCACCTTCTAAAAATTCATCTCTCGGTATGAAAATAGAGGGCTCGATCCCTGCAAGGAATGGTGGTAGTATGAACACTTGGACTTTCTTCAGCTGAAAGCACTTTATTGATGTGAAGAAGGGTGAGGGAACTGATCGGAGTGGACTGGTGGCTTTGACCTCATTTAAGAGCTGTAATATTTTCTTTAGTAGC
This sequence comes from Carlito syrichta, assembly GCF_000164805.1. Classification (NCBI taxonomy): domain Eukaryota; kingdom Metazoa; phylum Chordata; class Mammalia; order Primates; family Tarsiidae; genus Carlito; species Carlito syrichta. Next base: position 152,655 of record NW_007255470.1, read on the forward strand.
CTTCATTATGTTTCAAATTATAATTTCATAAGTTAATAATTGTTCTTCCAAATAATGTGGGTTATATATACACATGAATATGTTCTTTCTGATAGGAAGCTATAGGTTTAATTTCTAGTAGTCATAGAAATTCTGTGCACATTATGAAGCTATTAGGATGTAGCAGCTGTTTTAGCTCCTCTCACCCTGCAGAAGAAATGTGATGCAGACTAAAGTGATCAGTAATTATGTATTTTGAAAGCTAAACTTCCAGTTATAGAAAGAGCTAATTTACACATTAGATGCTGATAAAACTACAGTATGCTATGAGTTTCAAAGTTGGTGTTATCTCCTGCCTAAGACTATGAGAGAGAATCCGTGCCAAAAGACATTTTTTCTTTTTTGAATCCTTTTTTGCATTGCTCGTTGTAATATTGGAGCTGCAAATCAACAGTAACAAAAAACTACTTGATATTTTTCTAAAAAAAAAAATTAGAAGGACTGCTAGAGGATGTAGGATTTACAAGGATTTTATTTTATATCTGTTGATCAGTGACTACCATCTGCCTTCCATTTATGTTGTAGAAGCATGCATGTGTTTCCCAGGCCTGAACAGATGATGTGCATAGTTTGTTGAGACATATGTGTATTCTGGATGTGTGTGTGTGTATATACCTACAGTGCTTAAAATCACACTTGAAGTGTAAAACAGATAATGAGTCTCCATTTTGGGCTCATTTGCATATTCGGCTCTTGTACACAAAACAAAAGACTACAATGACACTGATTTTCTTTTCTACTTCAGAATCAGCACTAACCAGCTGTCAACAAATATTTTGATTAAACACTTTTCTTTATTGGGGAACTTTGGGGCACATTCTTTGTATAAACATATTGTTTTCTTTGATTTCAAGGGACATATTTTCAGTATGATTCATGGATGCATCACACCGGTAACTGTCATGCACAAAAATATGTTTGTTTCTGTAAATTTCCTTTTTTGCCATTAATTTCTCAAGGGCAAAAATATGGCTAAGAAAAAACATTTCAACTCAAGATATTTGCCTGAAATAAAGGTGGAGAATGCAAAGTCCTGCTTTAAGTAAACTGAAGTATGGATTTTAAAGTGTGGGTATTCATAAACTTTTCTAAGAGATTTTTAAAGAGGATTTAACAGTTTCTCTAATACATTCAAAATATGATTTGACTACAGAAATGTTAATATTTTGACATATATTCATATATTTTTAAATATATTCTAGTCTTCCATGTATAATCATACATAAACATAATATTTACAAAAATGATATTATGTTGCACATGCTATTTTGAAACCTTGCACATACATCTTTATATTTATTGTGGCTGTCATTCTATATCAGTCCATAAAAATCTGCTTTATTCTTTTTAACAATAGCAGAGTGTTCTAAATGTACTGTTGCTTACCCAACCAGTCCCCTATTGAGGGATCTTTAGCATGTTTCTAGTTTTGCTGTTATAGAACAATATTGTCTTTGTCCACTTACCTGATTATTTCCAAACAAGCAGAGTCAGAGATTACAATCATCCTAAAATGTAAAATACTTTACTAAATGCTATCCAAAAGCATTATATCAGTTCATTTCTATCAGTGTGTGATAGTCTATTTCCCCACATTCTTATCAAAAATAGACATTATCATTATTTTTAATCTTTGTCAAACTGATAAGCAAACCATGACCTCTCATTTGTTTTATTGTGCAGATTTTTGATTATTTGTAAAGTTAACAACCATGCATCTATTTGTTGATCAGCATCCACATTTTCATAGAAAAGATGAAAGTTGAGTTAGCCTTAAACTATGGGTTTTGAGTTTTGATGAGAGCCTTTTAGAGTCCTTTTCATATGATGTCATCTGGAACAGTGGTGATTTTGTTCCCCCAGGGGACATTTGGCAAACTGGAGAGTTTTGAGTGGGTGAATACTGTTGGTATCCAGTGAGTAGAAGCCAGGGATGTTGCTAAACATACACAGGACAGCTCCCTATAACAGAGAATTATCCAACCCCAAAAGTCAATGGTGCTAAGGTTGAGAAACTCTGGTTTAGGAAAAGGTTGCAGTAATCCCGTTAATGATGGGCCCCTGAATTAGGGTGTGTTTGATTAAAATGGAGAAAGGAAATAACTGTGAAAGGTATTTCAAAAGAAAACCAGTCAAACTTTATGACTGATTGAATATAGAGAAAAAAACAATAAATTGAGTCAAAGAGAACTTTAATGTTTGGAACCTAGGTGGCTGGGAAATGGAATGTGATTGGTAGATAGAAGCTGTGAAGGAGTCAGCTTGAGCTAGTTGCAGAATTATTATTTAATTTAAAAAATGATGGTATTTACTATTTTATCTGCTTTGCTTTTATGTAATGAGATTCTTATTTTGTGCTTGGAGCCAGGATTGTGTTGGATTTTGGGTTACAAAATCTCAAACTAGTACCAAACATTTGCTCAGTTTCTTTTTTCTAAAGTATTCTCTCATCTCCACCCTTGAAATTCTATCTCTTTCATTTGGCAAACAGAAATGCCACTGCTTCCAGGAAATTTTTGATCTTCCAAATGAAATAAAGGTTTTTTTTTTTTTTCCATTTATTCAGCAAATACTTATCTAGTGCCTGCTTCCTGACAGGCACTGTGCTGGTTTCTAGAACTACAGTGGGGAGTTTTGAACACACATTCTCTGCCCTTATAGCTTACAGCTTAGTAGGAAAATCAAATGTTAAACAAAATAATTACAATAAAGAGAAATTTATAAGCCATGATAAATGGAGCAAAGGAAAAGCACAGGTGGGCAATATAGGTGTAACAGAGGAATATAGTTTAAACTGGGGAGTCAGGGGAGATCTTTTAGGGAAGAGATATTTAAGTAGAGAACTAAATATTGATTAGGAGTTAGAGAGTCAAAGACAAAAGGGGGAAGCATTTGGAGTAAGACAGAGAGAAAAACCTTGAGGGAGGAAAGAACTCGGCCTGTTTAAGGAAATGGAGAGAAGTCATTGTAGTTGAAGAATGACAGTGGGGCCGAGAGGTAGGTAATGACCAGGTTGTTCAGGGCTGGATTGCTCTGGAGGGCACATTAAAGACCTTGCAGTAGTCTGTGGAAAGTACAGTCCCTGGGAAGGGTATTAAGGAGGAATATGACATGACCTGACTTTAATTTTTTAAAGACTTTGTCTTCTTTGTGGGGATTGGATTGAGGTAGGTGGGAAAGGAAGCAGGGAGATGAGTCAGGAGACTTCTGTTGTAGCACAGGAGAGGTTAGTAGTTGCTTGTGTAAAGATAGTGGCAGTGGAGTTAGACAGAAATGAGTAGATCTGAGATGTGTTCTTCAGCTAGTGAGACTTCAAGGGAGCATTGTTAGATATACAGGCTTGGAGATTAAAAAAAAAAAAAGGAGGTTGGGCTGGAAAAGCAAACTTAAGGGTTGTTGTCATAGAGGATGATATTTGAAGCTATAGGAGTTGACTAAATCCAAAAGTAATAGAATGCAGTAAAGTGTAGAAGAAGAAAACAGGACCTAGAACTGAGTCTGAGGTACTTCAAAATTTGCTCAGGTAGAAGGGGAAAAGTTGTCAAAGAAAATGGGGGAAGAAACAGCTAGCAAGAGAAGGACAAGCAAGCAAGTGTGGCTTCAAGGAAGGACAGATCAATGATGCCAGATTTTACTGACAGATCAAGTAGATAAGAAACACGAGGTTTCCCTCAGCCCTGGCAACGCAGAGTGTACTACTTACCTTGGCAGGAGCAGTTTCACTGATACGGTAAGAGTGGAAGTCAGATTAAAGAAGGTTAAAGATGCAAATTATACTTTATATAAAATTAAACATACATACACTTATTGAGTCAGAAATCTCTGTTGGCAAAATTCTTTCAATGAAAATTTGTACATAAGGATGATTGTTGCAGCATGGTTTATAACATCAAAAAATTAAAAATGACCAAAATGCCCATGAATGAGGGAATTAATTAAAATAAAAAGAATCAATTTTATCCATGAATTGACCTAGAGAGAGTTCCATAAAAATTGTTACAAAACACATTATAGATAGTATTAATTATGATGCTGCTTTTGTCAGTAAACAACCATATATATGAATTTAATATTGATTACTTTAGGAAATTGAGGATAGGGTAAGAAAAGGAGGAAGATAGTATTTGATTTTTATTTATCTTTTGTTATACTTGCCATAACATCTTTCTAAAAATTAAATAGGGGGTTGAAATTTTTTTTTTTGAATTGGAGTCTCACTCTCACCCAGACTGGAGTGCAGTGACATGCTCCCTGCCACCGCAGCCTTGACCTGCTGGGCCCCAGCGATCCTTCTGCCTCAGCCTTCCAAGTAACTGGAACTACAGGCACGTGCTATCACGCCTGTCTAATTTTTTTGATTTATTGTAGAGATGAGGTCTCGCTAAGTTGCCAAGGTGGGTCTTGAACCTGTGGGCTCAGGCAATCCACTCACCTCAGCCTCCCAAAGCGCGGGATTACAGGATGAGCCACCGAGCCCCGTGGGAGTTGAATTTATTTAAAAAAGTTCTGTGAGATAAAGAAATGGAGAAAGGAAAGAATTGGTAACATTTTTGGTAAACATTGCTGTGAAAATGAAGAAAGATACAAGAGGGTTGTTAGAAATGAATGTGGGCTGGGCACTGTGGCTCAAGCCTGTAATTCCAGCATTTTGGGATGCCTAGGAGAGGGATTGCCTGAGTCCATACGTTTCAGACCAGCCTGGGCAGCATGGTGAGACCTCATCTCTACAATAAATCAAAAACTTAGCCGGTCATGGTAGCATGTGCCTATAGTTCTGGCTACTTGGAAGGCTGAGTCAGAAGGATCACCAGAGCCCAGCAGGTCAACACTGGGGTGGCTGTGAGCATGCCATTGCACTCCAGCCTGGGCGATGGAGTGAGACTCCAACTCAAAAAAAAAAAAAAAAAAAAATGCATGTGACTTTTAAAGAGTAAAGGTACCAAAGCTGTTCAATTGTTGATTAAAAGGATCCAAGTGGGAGAGGTTGAAGAGGGAAAGTCAGTGGCATGAGAAATGCCTTCATTTTGTGTAATAGAAGGAAGGAAAGAATATTACGTTTTTATATTATGATGACTTGTTTTCCTTTGCAACCTTCGAGACTGCAAAGAATGTGTTCTAAAATATACCCTACAGGCTGGGCGCGGTGGCTTACACCTGTAATCCCAGCACTTTGAGAGGCTGAGATGGAAGGAATGCTTTAACCCAGAAGTTCAAGACCAGCATAGGCAACATAGAATTCATTTCTACAAAAAAAAAAAAATCCCCAAAATTTGTATGTATACATACATACACTCCTTACAGAATCTGGGTCTGAAAGAGTTTGCCTTATATCTTGATCTCTGGAGGTGTTGTTTTGTTTGTTTTTTAAATTTTTATTTATTTATATTTATTTATTTATTTATTTTTTTGAGTTGGAGTCTTACTCTGTTGCCCAGACTGGAGTGCAGTGGCTGCTCCGGGCCACTGCAGCCTCGACCTGCTGGGCTCCAGCGATCTTTCCGCCTCAGCCTTTAAAGTAGCCGGAATTACAGGCATGCACTACCACACCTGGCTGATTTTTTGATTTATTGTAGAGATGAGGTCTCGCTGCCCAGGCGGGTCTTGAACCCGTGGGCTCAGGCAATCCACTCACCTCAGCCTCCCAAAGGCGCGGAATTACAGACTGAGCCACCGAGCCCGGCTTAAATTTTTATTTATTTATTATTTTTTTGAGTTGGAGTATCACTCCATCGCTGAGGCTGGAGTGCAGTGGCATGCTCACGGCCACCCCAGCGTCGACCTGCTGGGCTCTGGCAATCCTTCCACCTCAGCCTTCCAAGTAGCCAGGTGTGCGCTACATTGCCCAGCTAATTTTTTAAATTATTGTAGAGACGAGGTCTTGCCACGCTGCCAGGGCTGTTCTTGAACCTGTAGGCTCAGACAATCCACTGGCCTGGCCTCCCAAAATCCTAGAATTATAGGCTGAGCCACTGAGCCCAGCCTGTTTTTGTTTTGTAATATAAATTGTCGGTGTCTTATTTTCAAACTAGCATTGTCAATGAGGTGTTAGGAATAAGGATCGATGGCTTATAGTACTCTAGGTGCTTTTACATAAATTATTTGTTTGAGTTCTTAAAACGACTCTTGGAAGTAGGCTTTATTATTCTTATTTTACACGGCCTCAGAAAGGTTAAGTAATTTGATCTCAAAACTAGAAGTCTAGGATACTAACCCAGATATGTTGAACTTTAGTCAGTTATGTTATACAGTGTTACTAAGAAAGAAACCATTTATGTATCTAAATACCATTTCTCCCGTTTTTTGTGAGGCTTAGGAGAAATATGCTTGGCCTGGGATTTCATTGTTTTGAGGGAAGCTTTGTGTATAATAGTAGCTTTATCAAGGGATTCTGACGAAGTCCTCAGAATGATATCCTAATACCTTGTTTTTATAGTAGGTAGGGCCTTATCAAAGACTTCTGAAGGCTTATGTTTTGTCATAATCCCTGGAAAAAGGAGGAAAGTTATTATATTAGCTAAAATGGTTTATAACACAGGTAATGCCCTCAATTTTCCAGACACAGTATTTCATTTGGTCTTACCTGGGAGGTAAGTATTATTGTATTATTGTCCAACTACTATATGTTACAAATGAGGAAACTGAGACTTAGAGAACATAATGAACTTATAATCATATAGCTGGAACATAATAGCAAGGATTGAAGCTCAGATTTCTTTGACTTTAAAGGTTGTTTTTTTTTAAACACACAGCACTGTCTTTTCCGTCTCTATTTATCATCATCTTGTGCTATTATCTTTGTTTTTGTGAGGCTTCAAAAATTAAAAAAAAAAAAATTTTTTCTTCTCTCTCTACACACACACACACACACACACACACACACACACACACACACACACACACACACTCACACACTTTACAGAACAAGGATGATATTCATCTGCTGTATATCTTTTAATCTTCTAAAAGCATTTAGTACCATTAGTAGGTCTGGAATCTGGCACTTGTCAGATATACATTTGGATGCTTAAATTAATAAATCAAGATTTAAATTTTGCTACCATGGCTAGCAGATGATGCCAGATTGGAATCGTCTCCATTATCAAAGAGTGAGATGCATACTAGATACCATTTTGTTCAGTCTGTTTATATTGTGCTAATAGGGCACGCAGACAGGCAATATTAAAATGTAGAATGTTAGGATGTGCCTCTGAGATATGATTCTAGTCCCCTGAGAAACTTTTCTAGTTCTCAGAGACAGAGGCATTTCTGTGATGACTTTCATATATAGTGCCCTTGTCTGAATATTCATTATATCTTGCCTTGCAGTTGCGGAGGTTACATAGGGAAACAGAAGTCATCATAGTATAAAAATATTCACTAATGAACTGTCCACATGTAAAATTAGTTCCCACTCAAACATTCATCCCTGATGAATACTATTCCTGCCCATCTCATTAGTTATAGTGTTTCACTGATTGCTGGGAAGATGTAAAACCAGTGTGCTCAATTGCAAAGTCAAATGGTAGATTTTGCAAAAGTACAGGAAATAAAGATTTCTTGAAATCAGGAAAAGTGAGATAGAAGAACTGCCAGACTTACATATAAAGCCATTGGCAAATAAAATTCTGGCAGTATTAGACCAGTGAACAATAGAAAAAGAGAAAATCCACTAAAATGATTTAGAGGAAATCAGAGTATTAAAGATTAAGGGAATTTTGGTGATGTCCAGATATTTTTGGAAGAACATCTCTCCTTATAATTGTGCTGGGAAAGTTAGGAAATGTTAGAAGACCTATACTGAAAGGTGTCTAACAACTGTTTATTACTAATACTGCTACTGTTATTTTGGTTAGGACATAGTTGCATTTATTTATTTATTGCTCATATGTCTTTTGAGAAATGTCTATTCATGTCATAGTTGCATTTATTACATGCATTTTGTTAATTAGAAGGTAAAATATACTTATATTTAATCTCAATTTTTAACTTAATGAAACCCTTTTCCCACATTCACTATGAAATTTTGGTCCCTATTTTAAGTGATTTTACTTTAAGTGTTCTTTTTCAAATAACTGTTGTCCTGGAATAATGAGAACCTCCTGTAATGGATTATATACTTGTCTTTATATATCCAAATATCTGTTTTCCCTCTTTAGTTTTGCTGGTAATGAACAGCAGCAGTAAACACTAGCATGGAGACTTAGAGATGGGGGTATCTCATCCTGAGAAAAATTGTCTTTTAACCAGGGAAGCAAAGAAATGCAACCTTGGTGAGCAATAGTCTATTCTAGATAAATGACAAACCAGCATATTATATCTTGGAGAAAGAACTGTAGGTCACTCATTAAGTCAAAAGATATTGCATAAATAAAGATTTCCAGTTTAAGGGTGGCTAAGGAGAATGTAGTAGTATTGTTTTTGAAGTCTTTATTTTTATTTCATAGCATCACCCATAGCTTGATGTTACTCAGACTCTTAAGATGAATACATTTTGAATCTTCCTAATCCATTTGAAAAGAAAAAACATGCTTGTAACTTTACCAGCCTTAATTTGGCCCACTGGTAGACTTGGCAGGCTCAGCTGCAACAAGAGTGGAATCTAGTGTACTCTGTTGGCAGCTATCACTACAGCCAAGGTTCTGGAAGCCCATTATTTCCGGGGATGACATTCCTTTTTGGATTTTTTTCTTTAAGTCTTAGAGTTAGAAGAATACCCAAGATTGTGGTGAGAACAGGGAATCTAGCATTTGGGGGTTTTTGAAATATGTGAAAAGAACAAATATTAGTGGAAAGAATAATGCACAGTTGATTTTCTGGTAACTTTGAACTGCTTGCAAATCCTGTTCTAACAAAACCAGGAGATTGTTTTTTTGAGACTTGAAAAGTAAATGTATACCTTAAAGCCATTCTCCAAATAGAACTCATTCATTATGACCTACATTTGCATTCATGTTTCCCTTGAACTTAGGCCAGAATATTTATCTGCAATTTAAGCAGCAACACGTTAGTTAAGTGCTTGATTTAAAGTAGCTGGCATTTCAATTTATTTTTCTTTTATTGGAAAAGTTCATCCCTCTAAGAAGGGTTGAATTAGTCATTGTGCAGTTTAGATAGGTCTCTTGATCTGAGGACAAAACAGTCACAGAATTTGTGGAGCTGTCTATAGCACCTGTGCGACGGACATGTCATGAATCTCAATAGTTGTGAGATTACTTTTCACTGAAAAGTATGATGTGTGACTGACTCCTCCATTTTATGACAAATCATGTAGCTCATATATCGTACTAGTCATAAATCTTAATTTATGTTTGTCCAAGGATTTGATTCTGAGTTTTACCTTCTTTTATGAGTCAGAGTCTCACTCTGTCTCCCAGTCTAGAGTGCAGTGGCACTCTCACGGTGACCCCAGCGTCTACCCCTTGGACTCAGGTGATCCTTCCATCTCAGCCTTCCAAGTAGCCAGAACTACAGGCACACGCTACCAGGCCCAGATAATTTTTTGATATACTGTAGAGACAAGGTCTCACCAAGTTGCCCAGGCTGGTCTTGAACCCTGGGCTCAGGACATCATCTTACCTCGGCCTCCCAAAGTGCTGGGATTATAGGCTTGAGCCACCATGCCCGACCAAGTTTTCCTTCTTAGAAGCTGAAAAGTGTCAGCGCCATATGGTTTCTTTTATTAGTATGATCAAGACTGTATTTTCATCAAAATGTTGAAAAGTTGATACTAAGATGATTAAACTAGTAAGTAGTATATTTTGTTGAATGTCTTCCCTGTGCCCAGTATTAAAAACAGTGTATAAATCTGCTAGACCCAAAGCTTCCTCCTCCCCCTTGCTTAGTAATTAGGCAATCAGTCTGGGTTTTTTTGTTTGTTTTTTTAGGATACTGGGTCTTGCTCTATTGCCCAGGATGGAGTGACAGACAGTCTTCCAAGTCCCAAGTAGCTGGGACTACAGGTTCATGTCACTACACCCAGCTAGTGTGAGATCTTTTACATTGTATTATTTAGCTAGTTTACTAATGGGAAGTCTTGCCATTATCTCTTTTTTCCCCCAAGGCCAGAATGATTATTTCTCTTGGCTGTGGCTCTTAGTGCATACAGTGTCCTGTATTGTCTAGAATCTTTGAAAAATACTTTTTGCCCTTGATCTTCTAGGGAGGCTGTGGGTCCTACCTCTCAAATAATATTGGGGACTATGCTATAGAGGTTGTCCAGTTTTTTCTTTTCTAATACTCAAAGAATGTCAGGCTTAAAGATGCTGGGATCCAACTAAAGCTGGCGGAGATGACAGTTTTGTTGTTGGATCTGTTTTAGGTGACCAGCCTGCCTCCTCCAAATCTAATCAATATCACATGAATTATAGTTCCTTCACCATGATCTTGGCATTAATTTTACTTTCAGATTGACCCATCATGGTGTGCTCCTGTTTGCCTTTGTCCCTTCATTTTCATCACACTTGGTGTCCTGTGGCTTTTTCTAATACAGTTGGCCTGCTGTACCAGACAGAGGCTGTATCCACAGATTAACCAACTACAGATTGAAAATATTCAAGAAAAAATTAATACAATTATAAAAATAGTACAAATAAAATATTACAACTGCATATATAGCATTTACATTGTATTGGGTGTTATAGGTAATCTAGAGATAATTTAGAGCATGCAAAAGATTGTATGCAGGATATACTATACAAATACGGTGCCATTTGATGTAAGGGGCTTGAGCATCTGTGAATTTTGGTATCCTCCAGGGTTCCTAGAACCAATCCTCTGCAGATACAGAGGGGCAAAGGTATGCTAACAATATACTAATCTAATTGGTAAAGTATAGGACTTTTATTAGGCTATATGTACCATGCAGCTATAGGGATCCTCTCTCATTTTTTATTATCTTTGGGATTGGACCAGCCTTGCTATCTTGTTCTTCCTCTTGAGGGTTTCCTGCCTTCATGAGATAGTACTGCCATTACTTTCTCTTTACATTTATACTTCTTCCTTCTATGTAGTCAGAGTAGTAAGTTCACCCAGAACACTTTGTGCAACCCAGGTGTTCATTCTATAATCTCATTCTTGTTTTCTGTCTGCATATAAGCCTAAGTAGCCCAGACACTACTTAGATTCCTGTAATGTGTGGTTGGCCTGAAAAGATGGGAAGATTCCAAGATACAGAATTGGACTTAAGGAAAGATAAAGGCCTTCAATTGCATCTTGATCTTAAATGAAATGCCCAGTCCACCTTTACTAGATCCTGCTTTGTGGTATTTGGATGCTGAGCCAACTAATAATATAGTGTTACTTTGATTTTCATTCAGCTTTTGATTCCTTATTCTTTTTTAAGTGTAAATACATATAGAGAGAATGGTGGATAGCAGGGCAGGAATATGTGGGTCTTCAACCATCATACTATCTATCAAAGTCCTTAATACTTTCTACATTCTGGATATTTCTAAAATCTTTCCTCTCTTCTTTCTACTCCCTACCTTAAATCTTGCCTTTAACTTAGTAGTAGGCTTCTTGCTGGTCTCTTTGTCCTGGTTCTAGTCCATTTTCCACTTTGTCTTCCTAAAATGCAAACTAGACATATTATTCCCTAGTGTAAAAACTTTCAGTGGCTTCTTCTCATCTCTACCATGAAACCTAAGATCTGTAACACAGAGACAGTACAGCTTCATGATTAAGGATGCAGCTGTAGAGTCTGTCTGCCTGGCTTTAAATTTGGCTTTCATTTATTAACTGAGTCGTTTAAACTCTCTGTCCTCAGTCTGTACACCTTAAAATAGAGATGGCAATAGTGGCTTCTTTGTAGGAGAAGGATTGCTCCTACAAAGAAGCCACTATTAAATCGCATAAAAATAGTGTAAAGAGAGCTGGGCTCAGTGGCTCAGCCTGTAATCCCTCGCCTTTGGGAGGCTGAGATGAGTGGATTGCCTGAGCCCACAGGTTTGAGACCAGCCTGTGCAGCGAGACCTCATCTCTACAATAAATCAAAAAATCAACCGGGCGTGGTAGCGCATGCCTGTAATTCCGGCTACTTGGAAGGCTAAAGTGGAAGGATCGCCGGAGCCCAGCAGGTCAAGGATGCGGTGGCCGGGAGCGGTCACTGCACTCCAGTCTGGGTGACAGAGTGAGACTCCAACTCAAAAAAAAAAGTGTAAAGAGGCTGGGAGCAGTGAATCAAGCCTGTAATCTCAGCACTTTGGGAGACTGAGGCAAAAGCATTGCCTGAGCCCACAGGTTCATGACCAGCCTGGGCAACATGGTGAGACCTCGTCTCTACAATAAATAAAAAAATTAACCAGGCATGGTAGCGTGTGCCTGTAGTTCCAGCTACTCAGAAGACTGAGGCAGAAGGATTGCCTGAGCCCAGCAGATTGGGATGGTTGTGAGTATGCCACTGCATTCCAGCCTGGGCGACGGAGTGAGATTCCAACTAAAAAACAAACAAACAAACAAAAAACAGTGTAAAGAAATTAAAACGATGCCTGGCTCATAGTACGTGCTTACTAAGTATTAGACCCTTGCTTACTATACTAGTCTCATTTCCTGCTGAAATCTCAAGTGCCAACCAAACCAAACAGCTTAGAGATTCCAAACACATATTTTGTGGGGTCATTGTTTTTATTTTTGAATATGGTATGCCCTTTCCCCAGAATGAGCCTCACTTGGCTGACACCTGAGCATTGCGTTTCATCTGAAGATTTTCCAGACTGGTCTGAACAATCTGAGTTCCAAGACATTGTGGATTCAGTAGCATACAGGTTTCACCAAAACACCTGTCTTCATGGAAATTATGTTCTAATGGAGAGAGACAGACAATAAACAAAATAAATAAAGCAGGGAAGAGGGACGAGGGAGGAGGATGTTTATGGGATAGGGTTTGCAATTTCAAATAGCCAAGGCCTCATTATAAAGGTGACATCTGAGTAAAGACCTGAAGAAGATTAGTGAACAAGCCAACGTGGGCAAAGAGTGTTCCAGGCCGAGGGAACAATGACTGGCACTGATGTGAGAACATACATGGTACGCTCTTGGAATGAAAAGGAGACCACTAGAGCTGAAGCAGAGGGGAAAGTTGTAAAAGACAGTGTCAGAAAGGAAATGGGGCCAGATTGCATAGGACTTGGCTGAGTGAGTTGGGAAACCTTGGGGAGTGGGGATGGATATTGAGCAGAGGAATCCTGGGATCTGGCTGTTTTAGCTACTAGGTGGACCATAGGTTGTATGGGGCAAGGGTAGACACATTCTAGCAAGAATAATTTAGGCAAAAAGTGGTGGTGGCTTGGATGTGGCTAGAAGCAGTGGAGATAGGGAAAAATGCTTTAGATTCTGATGTTTTGAAGGTAGAGTTAGTGGCATTAGCCAACTGACTTGATATGGGGTGAGAAAGAAAGAAAGGAATCAGGGATGATACCCAAGGCTTTGGTCTGAACAACAGAAAGTACAGAATTGAAGCAGACTGAGATCAGAAGGACAATGAAGAGTAAGTAGGTTTTGGAGTAGCTCAGTTAAACACTTTAGATTTGAGATGCCTGTTAGATGTCCAGGTGGCTATGTTGAAGAGCTGGATGCATAAATTTAGGAGTTACCAGCATAAGATAATTCTTAAAGCTGTGAGACTAGATGAAGTCACCAGTGTTAAGAGGCTGAAGACAGGTGCAGGATCTAGCACAAAAGACTGATAAGGAACTTCTGGGTAAGTCAGGGGCAAAGTGATGTCTTGGCAAGGATGGTGTCCTGGAAGCCAAGGAGGGAAATGTTTCTGCAGGATGGAAAAAATCAACTGTGTTGGGCTGCTGGGAGGTCATTTAAGATGAGAACAGATGATTGATGATCAGCTTTGTCAACATGGAGATCCTGAATGCCCTTGAGAAGCAGTTTTAGAGGAGTGATGGGAAGAAAGCCTGATTGAAGTAAGTTCAAAATGAAAACAGGAATTAGGACCAGCATATATAGACAACTTTGTTTTGAGAAACTTACCTGTGAAAGAAAGAAAGAAAAGCAGTTGGGCAGTGAGTCCCAACTCTTTGGAAGCTAGCTACACAGGCAATTCTGGTATTAACTGTCTGGAAAAGTTGTTTTTGCAGGAACCTAGTTATTACCATTAAGATTTTTTTTTTTCTCTCCTGACAGCTGTCATTCTGGGTTACTTCCTTCCTTTACTTTGACAGTGCCTAAGTTAGGATCTACTGAATCTTGCTTTCTTTCTGATTCTCAAATAGGAAGCAAACATGCCAAGCCAACCTATTTGGAGACAAAGACACTGCCCTTCAAGGCATGTTACCAGGACTGTCAGTTCGGAAACATGGCATTTCCTGACATGGGACATTGCCATATGAACAAAGGATAGTTAATATATATTGAATGCTGCTTCTATGTTAGCAGCATTGGGTGTTTTACTTCCATTATCCATTTAACTGTAATAGCTGTTTGAGGTGATAGAGCTTCATAAAGAGAATCTTACAGGTAAATAACTGGGATTTGTAACAACCCTCTTAGCGTCATGTTTAATCTTACTAGCTTTGATAGCTCATTGGAATACCGAGGGATGTTTTATGAATGTCTCTGAAGTGTCAGGCACAGTTATGGAACTGGGCATTAAAAGGAGTCACATTGTATGTTACTTCTTAAAAATATTATGAACTTCTGGTTAAGAAGTTACCTTCACTTGTTTAAACTGAGAGGCTATATTTTGGGAAAAACACTCCAATCCAATGAAAACCCTCCAAAAGCTCTTAAATTCTTAAAATTTACAGGTCTCCTTTACTGTGGGTTCTGTTTCCCATTCTGCAGTTATTGATTTTTCCTGGTACTTTTTCTGTAATGTCTGCATGGCTGTTTCCACTTCCTTATAGATTTATTGCTCATCTTTTTACACTGCTCTCTTTAGAGGAATACTATGTCAAACTTTTATCCTTGCTATCAGGTTACAATAGTTTAAAGGTAGATTGTGCTTTTGGCCTAAACATGTTAGCAAAGACCCTTAACAATATTTGAATTATAGGTGATTTTCAGGTAAACATCTTAGTACACTATTTTCTTTTTATGTATGAACCTTACTTCTTTACTTATTTACATATCTCTAGGGAAAGATAAATGCCTGAATTGGGCAAAAGAGAAATTCTGCTTTGAAATTGCTCTGCTTTTTATTCCAAGGTGCCATCTAGGAATGCACTATTTTAACATTTTGAACTTTGTAGGCACATTTTCATTTTAAAAGAAGAGGAAAAATAGCTTGAAAAAATGTGTTGACAAAACCTGAAAAGAAAGCTCTAAAAAAAGGATGCCAGCGTGACAAGAGAACAGGAAGAAATGATTACTGATGATTTCAATTTCCAGTAAATTACAAAGCATATGTAATAGCCTTCGAAGAGAGATGATTCCTATGGCATACTTCATACTGCCTTCACAGATAAGTGTGTAAATGAAAGGGAAATAAATTGTTTCAGCCTGACAAATCTATACCATTTTGGTGGAGTGAAATTGAAATAATTCTATTACTCCTTACTAAAAATATAACATAAATGTTTTTGATGTGTTTCTAGAGAATAGTGTACTTATGGATTTGCTGAAAAGAAACATAATTTTGAATGAGAGATAACTAAATGTGTATCAAAAATAAGGGTATAATAGTGTTTTATATCATTTACACTGCAAAATTTGAAAATTTGAAGTACTGCTTTGTGGGTGGGCTTTAAAAAAAACCTCAGAACTTAGAAAAATTTCACAATAGGAAGGAAACTTCATTCATATGTACATTTAACACATTTCTAAGATCCTACAGTGTTTGAGGTAATATTATTAATAATATAGAAAAAGTCCCTACCATTAAGGAGCTTATATTTTAGAGGAGGAGATGAATAATAAGTAAGCAATCACATAGATAATTCCATCATTTCACTTACCATGTGATATGTCCTATGAGGAAGTTTAGGATTTTCTTCCCTGAGGAAATGATGTTTAAGATGAGACCTGAGGAAAGACAGGAGGTAACCAGGTGAAGGGAAGGGAAAAGTGGTGCAGGAAGGAAGTACAGCATGTATGAACACCCTGAAATGAGAAGGAGACTGACAGGTTTAAAGAACTGAGAGAAACAGACAGTTGGACAGTATGGATAGAACAAGTAAGCAAGGGGAGACAGGTACAAAATGAGGCTCGGGTGGTAAGCTGGGGACAGGTCTCTTAAAGCCTTCTAGGTCATATTGTAGATTTTGAAGCTTATTCTGAGAGCAAGGAGAAATGCTAAAGAATTTTTAGCAAGTTTGCATTTTTAAAAAGATTATAGGAAAAGAGCAGATCTCTCCAAAGAAGATACATAAATAGCCAGTAAACACATGAAAAGATGCTCAACATCATTAGTCATTAGGGAAATGCATATCAAAAACCATAATGAGATATTACTTCATACCTATCAGGATGGCTGTTATAAAAATTAAAGCCAAACTATGGAAAATAACAAGTTTTGGCGAGGATGTAGACATATTAGAACGCTTGCGCATCTTCAGTAGAAAGTAAAATGGTGCAGCCAGTGTGAAAAACAGGCAACTATGAAAAAAGTCAAACAGTTACCATATGATCCAACAATTTCACTCTTAGGTGTATACCAAAAAAATTGAAAGCAGAGATTCAAACAGATTCTTACACATAAATATTCCTAGCAGCATTATTCACAATAGCCAAAAGGTGTAAACAATCCAAGTATCCATTAGCTGAATGAATTAACAAAATGTGGTATGTACATACAATGGAATATTATTAGGCTTTCAAAAGGAATGAATTTCTGATAAACACTGTAACATGGATGGACTTTAAAAACATTATGATGAGGGAAACAAATCAAAAACAAGAGGACAAATACTATAAGAGTTCTCTTATATGAGGTGCCTAGAATAGGTAAATTCCTAGAACCCAAAATATAGCACAGATTACTAGGATCTGGGAGTGGTGCATGAGGACTTACTGTTTCATGGATATAGAGTTTCTGTTTGAGATGATTAAAAAGTTCTGGAAATGGATAGTGGCAATGGCGAATATACTTAGTGCCACTGAATTGTACACTTAGAAATGATTAAAATGTTCAAAACACAGCACAGGTATACCTCAGAGATTTTGTGGGTTTGGTTCCAGACCACGACAATAAAATGAATATTGCAGTAAGGCAAGTCACATCAATTTGGCTTCCCAGTGCATGTAAAAATTATACTTACATTACACTGTAGTCTATTAAATGTGCAATGCCATTGTCTAAAAACAATGTACATACCTTAATTAAAATATACTTTATTACTAAAAAATGCTAACAATCATCTGAGCCCTCAGCCAGTAGTAATCTCTTTTCAGGTCGAGGGTCTTACCTCGATGTTGGTGACTGCTAACTAATCGTGGTGGTGGTTGCTGAAGGTTGGGGTGGCTGTGGCAATTTCTTAAAATAAGACAACAATGAAGTTTGCTGCATCAATTGACTCTTCCTTTCAGAAAACATTTATTTGTAGCATGCAGTATTCTTTGATAGCATTTTACCCAGAGTGCAATGTCTTTCAGAATTGGAGTCAATTATCTCAAATCTTGTCACTGTTTATCAACTAAGTTTATGTAATATTCTAAATCCTTTGATGTCATTTCAACAGTGTTCACAGTATCTTCACCAGGAGTAGGTTCCATCTCTTGAAATCATTTTCTTTGCTTATCCCTAAGAAAAAACTCCTCATCTCATTCAAGTTCATTATCAAATTAAGGAATTCAGTCACATCTTTAGGTTTCACTGATTCTAGTTCTCTTGCTTTTTCCATGACATCTGCAGTTACTTCTGTCACTGAAGTCTTGGGCTCCTTGAAGTCATCCATAAATGTTGGAATCAACTTTCCAAAACCTTGATAATGTTGATGTTTTGACCTTGTCCCATGAATCATGAATATTTTGAATGGAATCTAGACAGTGAATCTTTTTCAGAAGGTTTCCAATTTACTTGGCCCAGATTCATTAGCAGAATTACTATTTATGGCAGCTACAGCCTTACAATATGTAGTTATTAAATAATAAGACTTGAAAGACAAAATGACTCCTTGATCCATGTACTACAGGAAGGATGTTGTGTTAGCAAACATGAAAACAACATTTATTTCCTGGCACATCTCCATCATTGCATTAACAGCAATGTTTTGAAAGGAATCTTTTTTCTGAACAGTAGGTCTCAACAGTGGGCTCAAAATATTTAATAAACTATGCTATAAACAGATGTGCTGTCATCCAGACTTTGTTGTTCCATTGATAGAGCATTGACAGAGTAGCTTTAGCATAATTCTTAAGGGCCCTAAGATTTTTCAGAATGTAAATAAGCATTGACTCCAACTTGAAGTCACCAGCTCAGGTGGGAGGATCACTTGAGCCCAGAAGTTCAAGGTTACAGTGAGCTATGATTGCACCACTGCACTTTAGCCTGGGCAACACTGTGAGACCCTGTCTCAAAAATAATAATAATAATAATAATAAAGTCACCAGCTGCATTAGCCCTTAACAAAAGAGTGCCTGTCTTTGAATCCAGACAGTGACGTTTCCTTTCTAGCTGTGAAGGTACTAGTCATCTTCTTCCACTAGAAGGGTGTTTCATCTACCTTGAAAGTCTACTGTTCAGCGTTGCCATCTTTATCAGTGATCTTAACTAGAGCTTCTGGATAACTTGTTGCACCTTCAGTATCAACGTTTACTGCTTTACCTGTTGTTTTATGTGATGGAGATGGCTTCTTAACCTCATGAACCAATCTCTGCTAGCTTCTGATTTTTCTTCTGTAGCTTCATCACCTCTCTAAGCCTTTGTAGAATTGAAGAGAGTTAGGTACTTCCTCTGGATTGGGCTTTGGCTTAAGGGAAGGTTATGGCTGGTTTGATCTTCTGTCTAGACCACTCAAAATTTCTCCATATCAGCAATAAAGCTGTTTTGCTTTATTGTCATTTGTTTGTTCACTGGAGTGGCAACTTTTAATTTCCGTCAGGAACTTTTTTTTTACATTCACAACTTGGCTAACTGTTTGACTCAGATACCTAGTTTTTGGCTTATCCTAGCTTAAAGCATACCTTCCTCACTTAATCATTTCTAACTTTTGACGTAAAGTGAGAGATGTGTGACTCTTCCTTTCACTTGAGCTCTTAGAAGTCATTGTAGGTATATTAAGTTGGCTAATTTCAGAGACTAGTGAAGCCTGAGCAGAGGGAGGGAGAGAGATGAGGAACTACTGGTTGATGGAGCAATCAGGATACATACAACATTTATCCATTAAGTTTGCCATTTTATATGGGTGAGATTTGTGATGTCCCAAAACATCGACAATGGTAACATCAAAGATGACAGATCATAGATCAGCATAACAGATTTAATAATAATGAAAAAGTTTAAAATACTGTGAGAATTACCAAAATGTGACACAGAGCCATGAAGTGAGCACATGTTGTTGAAAAAATGGTGTTAATAGACTTATGTGACACAGGGTTGCCACAAACTTTTAGTTTATAAAATACACAATATCTTCAAAATGTACTAAAGTGAAGTGAATTAGAATGAAGTGTGCCTGTATAAAGGCTTAAAAAAACATGTATAAAAAACACCATGTATATCAGTTAGGAGATACATTTTAGTATAGGTCACAGGATATTTTGTCTTAAATAATTGGAGTACCTATTTTTCTCAGATAATAGGTTGCCAGTCTAGTATAGAACTTCGACAGGGCCTTGAGGATCCAGGCTATTTCTGTCTTCCCACTCTGATATTCTTAGTATGTTATTGTTTCTCTTTGTGCTTGCCTCTCTAGATAACCAAATGTCTGCTCCACTTCTAGCCCCTTGTCAATATTCCAGGCAGGAAGAGCAAGGAGAACTAGCAGGAAGAGGCAAAACTTATATTAGGAAAGCAAAAGTTCATTGGATAGAACCTTTGTGTCATCCTGCATACCTTTTCCTCATATACCACATCTAATTCATCAGCAAATCCTATTGGCCCTACCCTCAAAATATATAGAGAATTGGAGCCACGTTTCACCATATTCATTGCTGTTACTCTACCCTTAGATTATTGCAGTGGCCTAATACCCTGTCTCCCTGCTTTCATTCTCGCATCCCTATAGTCTGTTCTCAACTCTGGAGAGTTTGTGTTTTTTAAAAGAATGTCCTCCTGAATACTTTAAATCAGGGGTCCCAAACCCTCTGGGCCA
The DNA here is from genome assembly GCF_000164805.1 of Carlito syrichta. Classification (NCBI taxonomy): domain Eukaryota; kingdom Metazoa; phylum Chordata; class Mammalia; order Primates; family Tarsiidae; genus Carlito; species Carlito syrichta. Next base: position 172,895 of record NW_007255470.1, read on the forward strand.
CGAACTGGTACCAGTCTGTGGCCTTTTAGGAACCAGGCTACACAACAGGAGGTGAGCAGCAGGCAAGCCAGCAAAGCTTCATCTGTATTTATAACTACTCCTCGTTGCTGGCATTACCACCTGAGCTCCACCTTCTGTTGATCAGCAATGGCATTAGATTCTCATAGGAGCTCATTCTCATGAACTACACTTGCCAGGGATCTAGGTTGCATGTGCCTTATGAGAGTCTAATACCTGATGATCCCCACCCCGTCTGTGAAAAAATTGTCTTCCATGAAACCGGTCCCTGATGCCAAAAAAGGTTGGGGACCACTGCTTTATGTCATCCCTGGATTAGTTATAATACCTAATACAGTGTAAATGCTATGTATATGTAAATAGTTGTTATACTGTATTTTTAAAATTGTTTAATTTTAATTGTTATATTGTTAATTTAAAAATATTTTTGATTCACTGTTGAATGAATTCACACAAATGTGGAATCTGTGGGTATGGAGTACTTTATTTATTGTCTGTCCTTCCAGGTTTGGGTTTTTTGTCTGTTTGATCTCAGCACCTTGAACAGGTGCAGTATATGAGGGGACCCAAAAACCCCTGAATTATTTTTTGGAGGGTGGACCCCTTGTAGTACAGGCTTCCCCACTAGGTAAGTGTTCTAGGAACCCATTGGCATCAGTTACCAACTAGCGTTGTTGTGACATGTTGCATTTGGCTTCAGTGAATTTTTTTTGGAGATTCTTTCACTGCATTTGCACATTTCATAATGGATAGTTTATGAGTGCACCTGCCCACACCACACTGAGTGTTCAGCTGTTTTTGTTGTGTTTGGTTTTTGAGTTGGAGTCTCACTCTATACCAGGCTGGAGTACAGTGGCACACTCACGGCCACCCCAGCATCAACCTGCTGGGCTCCGGTGATCCTTTCGCCTCAGCCTTCCAAGTAGCTGGAACAACAGGTGCGTGCTATCGTGCCTGGCTAATTTTTACTTTATTGTAGAGACGATGTCTCGCCAAGTTGCCTGGGCTGGTCTCAAACCTGCAGGCTCAGGCAGTCCACTCGCCTCGGCTGCCCAAGTGCTGGGATTACGGGCTGAGCCACCGATCCCCGTCTCCAGCAGTTTTTGACCAAAACTGGCAGACCCCTGTGCCCCACCCTTCCTATTCTCCTGATCTCACCCTGAGTGACTTTTACTTGTTTTCCTGGGTGAAAAACATCCTCAAAGGGAAACAATTTGCCTATGTGGAAGAGATGAAATCAAAAACAGCAGAAGAACTAAAAGGCATCAAAATTGATGAGTTCTAAACTGTTTTGAGCAGTGGAAAAAGCATCTCAATAGATATATTGCATCAAACAGAGTACTTTGAAGGTGACTGAAGTTTAATCATGTACAAATAAATACACAACTTTTTATAAATACATTCCAGGTTTTTTGTGTGTACCCCTGTGTATATTTTTGTTGTGTGAGTAAATGAACTGTGTCATGGCATCCCAGCCTGCAAAGGAGACTAGCTACTAGGTTAAAAGAAATGAGAAATGACTTGTGAATGGTGTTGACTGAGCACACTGAAAGTTGCAAGAGATGTTTTGGTAATGCATTGTTTATTAGACAAATATTTATTACTCAGTGTCAATCACTGGAATTGCAATGGCAAGCAAGACGTTCATGGTCCCTGCATTATGGAGTTTACATTCTAAAGGGGCAATATATGCAATAAATAAATAAGCAAGATAATGTTAAAGAGCAGTGATTGCTAAGAAGAAAATAAGATAAAGTGACAGAAAAATGAAGGTAGTGAAGGAGGTTGTGAAGAATAGTATGGTTGGCCCTCCCTACCCACACCTATAGGTCAGGGTGGGGAAAGCAAGGTAAGGTACTACTTTATGTTCTGTTGGCTGGGTAGATCTTTCTAGAAGGTTAGTTTGATCTGAAAACCTGAATGACAGGGAGAAGTCACCCATGTAGATATCTATGAGAAAAACCTTCCTACCTTGGTAACAAAACAAGAAAGAAAGCTAGTACCGATGGAGCATGATGAGGCAGGGAGAAGCAGAAGACGAGACTAGACTGGTCAGATTATGCAGGGCCTATTAGGCCATGATAAAAGTTTATTTTTATTTTATCTAAATGTGAAGTCATTAGAGGGTTTCACAAGGGGAGTGACATGATCTTCACGTTTTAGACAGGAACTTGTATTGGAATGGGGTTCACAAACTCATTTGCTTTTAATGGCCAGGTAGCATGCAAATATGAAGTAGACTCATTTAAGCAAAATGATATTGAAACTGCATTGGTAATGGCAACTTTTCTTTGGCCTAAGTGTTAGGAGATAATGGAGAGGGTGACAAATCAGAGAGCATAGGCCCTGGGTTAAGAGATGTAGCCTCTCCTGAGCTCCATCCAGTTTAGGCCAAGTAGAATTATATGCCCAGTGTTGCCAGCTCTTTCATTTTTCCAAGATAAGTCAGGAATCCAGGATTTTTTTATTAAAGTGTTCATCTTATAAATATTATCAACTAATTAAGTAGTTTATGAAAATACTATGGACCAAATGGAACAATCCTTCATGTAGAATATAGGGTCTCAGATGACACTTTGCAATCTCTGGATTAGAGTGGTAGCAGTGGAGATGCAGAAAAGAGGATGGTATTGAAATATATTTTGAAGGTGATAATGACAAACAGGATGATAGATGGATGTGGAAGACGCAGGAAAGAAGAAGGGAGAGGGAGGCATCATCCTTGATTGAGATCTGGCATGAACAACTGGTTCATTGGTGATACAATTTACTGAGATAGGGAAATCTGGAAGAAAGGCCTGTTGTGTAGGTGTAAGACCAAACAGTATTGGGACTTACCAAGTTGGAAATGCTTGTAAGTCATCCAAATGGAGGTTTCCAGAGAGAGTTGGATACACAGGACTAGTGCTTGGAAAACAGGTCTTGATTGGAGATACAGATTGGGAGTTTGGTTGAAGCTGTGAAGGTAGATGAGGTATTGAGAGGGAGTAGAGAAGAAGACTGTGTCCAGCCTTTAGACTCATAACTATTCTCTTGGTAACCATCTCCACTCTCTTTTGTGTATTTTGTCTATATAAATTTATAGGTTAAACATGTAAATTACATTTATATTCCTATTTGATAAAATGCTTTTTTACCTTTTTTAGTAAATATGACAACAATTTTAGGAATCTCAAGATTTCTACTCATACATAACTGAAAGAAATGACTGGTTTTATACTGAACTTGCTAGCAGAAGAAAAAAAAAACTTTGACCAATTCTCAGTAGAGTTTTCAGGGTCTGGGTCAATCCCAAAATGAAAATTTTATAGTTGACCTCTATGTCTATGCTACAGATATAAAATTCTCTCCTGTTTGAATTCTTCCCTCCTTCCTGTTCTTATTCCCAATTTCTTTCCTTCTTTTCTTAAACTTTCTTCAAGTACTTGAATACCTACTATATGCAAGGCATTGTATACACATAGATAATTTTATAGTAAAACAAAACCATGAAGCTTGTGTATTTTCCATAACACTTTATGTTCAAATATTCTGTTGTTTTGACATTTATTTTTTTTAAATTTCATGCTTTTCATAGAGGGGCATGGGAGGCCCTAAAACAAAAATTAGAATAAATATGAATAATATGCTTTTCACTTTAGGAGTCTTTCATCTGAGACTGCCAGAAACATTGTCATTAAGATCCTATTTACCATTTCACTTGCCCAGCATTAAGTCAGCTATTGTATCTTCTTGACTTGCCGTCCTTCCAATCAAGCTGTGAGTATATGTGAAAGAGAAGAGCCCCCTTCAGTACAGACCACATGAAGATAATGCTGTGTGTGGAGGATGGCCACTTCGGTTTGTAGCATCACAGAACGCAGCGTGAGATACATCACAGCTCTACTTTGCTTGGAGTTAAATTCAGAATAGTGATTTTATGTTTTTAAGCAATGTATACTTAAACCCTTAGGTATCTTAACATGTGCTTTCAATGAGGCATTGCTGATGCTCTCCTGTTAGTTGGCACAAGTCTTTGGTGTCCAGGGATGGCAGTGTTTTCTTGAGATAGACTTTTTATTTTATAAATCTTTATAAAATCTGCTCTTTGGGTTGACCTTCAAGTATAAGACATGTAGTGCTTTAAAAGGAACAAAAAGTAAATCTGAGCAGAGCCAGGCTTTTCTTTTTGTTAGAACTTTGTATCTGCTTTTATACCATATAAGTACCCAGAGGCATCTTAAAATGAACATGATTTTATCAATCTTAAATAAGAAATAAATACTTTATAGGTTTGGGATTTGCAAGTATGTAACACACTGTAATTCCAGGGAGTTCTGTTGTAATACAATAAAGTTTATTGTAGCATAAACCAATTTATCAAAAGAATGGCTCATGTATTACTAGCCCACTCCATAAAATGGGCCCCACTATGGAGCTTTTCATATTAATTTATCATACCTCTGCCATGTGTATTATTACTTAGCACTTATTAAATGCCAACAGTTTCTTGAACACCAAACAAAATCAAAAGATGACTCAGGTTAAAAAGTTGTTTGATGTTCTGACACAGGAGCAAAGTGGAAGAAGAAAAGTCTTGCTTTTCTGAGTGCTTCCTTCTTTGGTGCCTCTGTACCTAGTGTATACTTTTGGGTCCTGAACTATTTCAGTCTCATTTTAAAATTTGGAGCACGTAGAAATGCTAATGATTCACATGTACTATTCATTATAGGTACTGATAAAGAACCTTACTGTAAGAGGAAAGCATAATAACATCAGCATCCTAACCTGGTGAGAAGTCTTTACGATTGGCAGTCACAAACCTAGCTTGTGAACTTTAATCGAGCACAATTTTTTGTAGCATATTTGTAAGCCTAATTCCATATAAAGCTTAACACAGAATCATGCTTTAAAATACCTTATTTTTAATACCTGTAGTCAAATCTCATTTATTTTTTCTAAGTGGTCTACTTTCCATTTTATTTGTGGTGGATTTTTATAGTGAAAGTGAATTGGATTAGCTACCAGTTTTGCTTTCATCATTTGGCTTGTACCCAGGGAACACAGGTCGTTTTTCATATTACCCTGAGAAAAATATAATCAAATAAATCTCTTTTAAAAATTAATAGACAGTTCAAAGCCAACTAGAAGTGATTTGTGAGTTGTTTTTGATCATCTGTGCTTCTGCCTTTGGTTAACATAAATAATCAAAAGTTGGCTGTAGCACAGTATAATTCTTGAACAGAAAAGTGGTCATCTGGTTATACATACTTACAATACCAGCCATCTGTCCTACAGGAATTCAGACACCAGAGTCTCAGATTCTTTACTGAACTTTTGCCCATCTTGGAAATTAGTGTTAACCTTGAGTTCGTTTGATTAGAGGAATAAACCCACTTAATAAGGCGGATGTTAGTAGTATTAGGTTGATACAGACATTGACTAAGGTTACATTAGTTTTTGACATTAATTAAAAGTGGTACATACACATGATTAAAAATTTGGTAAGTAAAGAACTGTTTACTAGGGTAAATTTAGATGAAAACTGATTTAGATGAAAACTGATTTAGATAATAATTTTGGGTATTGAAGTTACTCCTGCTTATATATAAGAAATGTTAAAAGAATGCTATGTAGCTAGCACCTGTCACTCCTAAAATGTACTTGGATTTCAGAGTTAAAATTACAATGAATACTTTATCATTTCGCCTACTCCTCCCACTCCCATTTGCTTTTATTGTTAGTGTTGACAATGCATGTGTTCCTTAGAAACCCCTTAATTTCCCCAAAGTAATTTGCAATTTTGTCTCTTGAGTTCATAAGCATGGATTCAACCATTACTTTTTTATCTTATGAAACTAATTAATTCCTAGGCATCAAGTGTGTAGGAATAGATTCATACTGGGATTTTTTCTGTCAAATTGGTACTTCTCTGCTGTGAATTTTCAAAGAATGGTTATGGATTCTAACATATGGGTCTTATGTTTAATTTTATCAATAACTGTATTAGTAAAGGTACAGATTAAGCTATTGTGTCAAAGAAACCCAATGACTTTGATAAAAGTAGGTTCTTTTTTCTGTTTTGACATTCCAGGGCTATAGGCAGGCTCTTCCTCATGACTTCATGGGACTCGGGCTGTCAGAGTCGCTCTGCCATCCTTCAAGTGTGATTTTTTGTGATTCCTTTGGTGGATGGACTCTGTGATAGCAGAGGCACATGAGCCCAATGTATTAAGACCAATTCTTGGAAATGTTTTATGTCACAAACACTCACATTCCGTTAGTGAGAATTTAGCTACTGGCCACACCTACTGGCAAGGGAAGATGGAAAGTGTAGTCTCAAGTTGAGTAGTAATTTATCAACTAAAATTTACTATAGAAGAGGGGAGGACAAATTTTAAAGGTCTGCCACTTCATCTTATATCTAATGTTTTCTTTGTGCATAGCATAAAATTCAGTGTCATATTGTTAGTACTTGGGAGCCAAAGTAAAGCACTTTCCTTAATTCTTTGCCCATCTTCACCTCTCAAAAATAAATAAAAATTAAAGAGATATGCTTGCTTGTGTATTAAAATGGGAGATTAACCTTATGCATTAAATCTGCAGAAATTGATAGAATTGTTTCTTGCCCTGCAGGAGTTATTGATAAGCTGTGTATATTCACATATCCATAAAATATGTCAATCAGAAGGCCCTGTTGGTCATTTGAGGAAGGATAATAAAAGGAAATTCACTGAGATAAATTTTGGGAGATTATATCCAAGCATTTTATAGGAGTGATTGTTTCTATGTCAAGAGAATGACTTTTGTAGTCTGATACCTTTGTTCCTCTGGATCATCTAACTCTTTATTGAAGTACAGACTCATCAACAGCTCCTTGATTCATGTATAATTCTTTATACACAGAGAAAATGCACCAATCATACAATCTGTAAATATTTCTGATTTCTATGAGAGTGATTTCTCATGATTAAAAAAAAAAGTTGGGAATTATAGTTATATATTTTCTCCTTCCCTAGAAATTTAGTTTCTGGTTGTGATTTTGACTTCTACTGAAGTAGTTTAACTACAGGGTTAGAATGTGCTAATCAGGCTTGCAGTCGTGTGCTTTCACCTATGTTACAAAATATAGTAGTCTAATAAATTTTGCTTGTGCCTATGTCAGTTATAAATGAATGTTACTAAGGGTTGATGATCTCTAAGGGGTTGATTACCCAAACACTGATCAGGTAGCCAGAGTTAGCTGGCTTTCCTTTATTTAACGCTACCACCCACTCCAGATGCAGAGAGAGGAAGGGAATGAGTTATTCTGATCTTTAAAGACTCCTCCATCATGAGTCTTAAAAAACTTACTAGAGGGCAAAGATCAAAACTCTCGGTGAGTTTATTTTATAATGTTTATCAAGCACGCATATCTTTAAGAAGGATTTGAATTTGTTACTTAAATATTGCCAAAATGAATATCAACTGTGCCGAAACTAAAAGTAGTTTCTAAATAAAACTAAAAAAACCCCATGTTATTTAGTCATTGTGTACATTTTTGCAGAGGACTCATAATGTTGGACTTGTTGGAATACAGTTCTGCATAAAAATCGTGTTCTACAGAAGACAACTTAGATAATTTTATGGTCAAGGTGGTTCATTCATTTATTAAATAATCATTGATTTAATTCTTGTTATACTCTTATTGTTCTACTAATAATCCATTTTTCTGCTTTCAGACAAAACTACTCCGTTTTTTCTGAACATTTTAAAAAAATTTGTGAAAATCATGAGAAGAAAAATTTCTTAGCCTCTCTTACATTTCATAATATATAACAATTAAAAATTTTTTTCCTGATATTGCTCTACCATCTGATAATGGAAACTAGCCAATAACCAGCTTTCCTTTAATAAAACTTCTATACTTAAAAATGGTTTGAAGTCATCTCCCAGATTTTAAAATCTTGGCTAGTTACTCTTATTCCTGTCACTTTCTTATATTTTTTATTTACTAAATCTATAAATGAATATTTGCTTATAGTGATAAGTAACTGAAAAAACCAAAGTAATTGAAGATTCATGCCCTGCTTTCTAAAACATTAGTTAGTTGGGGAGAAAAGACATGAGTATGTCTTGTCACCTCCTAATAATTGAAGCGATGTCTTAAAGCAGCTTATTGACAAAAGAACAGTATTTCTCAAAATGCCAAAGGATTCCAGATAGGCAGCAGAACACAGTGGTTTAAGAGCACAGATTTAAGAGTCACACTGCCTAGCTGTGAATGGTGGTTCTGCCATTCACTAGCTATATGTCTAAGCAGTTGCTTAGCTTTTCTGTGTCTCAGTTTCCCCGGTTAAATACAGATAATAACAGTACTCATAGCATTATCATGAGATTTAAATAAAATTAGTTAATATATGTAAAGTTCTTAGATTGGTGCTTGATGTATAGGTAGCATGATGTAATAATAATAATGTTTAAAAAAAACACAGTAAACCATAATGTTGTTAGAAGATCTTGTGGTGGTTTTAAGTGGAGATTGGAAGGACAGATAGAATTTGACTAATCTTAGAGGAGGAGAGAAACCTGTTCAAGCAAGGCAGGGAGACTACAAGATGTGTAGAGGGTACTGAGTCAGCTGGTTTAGTTGGAATAGAGTTGTCTGAAACATGAGAATTTGAAGGCAGAGCAGAAAGGCAGGCTTTGACCTAACTCTTATAGACTTCCAGTGTTGCTGTCAAGAGTTTGGATTTAATTTTTGTAAGTGGTAGAGTACAAGCAGTATTTTAATTTTGATATGAGGTAGTTTGCTAGGTTAGTGGAGATGGGTAGTAAGACTGGTGGCTTGATGGCCAGTTAGGATATTATATCACAGGCCTGGTGTGGGGTGGTACAGTAAGAATAGAGAAGAGATGTCTGCCAGAGAAATCATCATGGAAAATTGAACAAATTTGCCTGCGTTTATTTTTTGAGATTTCTCCTGCCTAGAATGCAGTCTCTCCACATTTGGTATGTTGTACTACAGAGGAAAAATCAGAATGGGGAGCAGTGGAATACCAGAATTTCCAGACGTTCTTAAAAATTGAAAGCCCAATTAGAAATGCCTGATGGGTAGTTGGAAACGAATGACTGAAATTCAGGAAGGACTGAAACTGAGAGGTCAGGACTGGAGTTAGAACTATGATGGTCATCTTCTTAGAGCTAGTATTTGAAGCCATGGAAAGCATCAAGATCTTCAAGAGAAGGAATAGGAAAAACTAGGCCTATTTCTTGAAGAACATTTGGTTTGAGGGAATGTGACGAAGCAGTCAAAGAATTGGGAGAAGATCAAGATGGTGTTAGCAAGTTAAGGAAGCATTTGCAAAACACTGCATAGTCAGCAGTGTCAGAGGCTGCAGAACAAACAGAATGAGTTAAACAGTTATTGAATCTGACTATAAAGAGTCTATTAGTAATCTTGGTAAGTGAAGGTTCAGTAGAGTACAGGAAAACAGATTGTGGGACTTTCATTTGAGAAGTATGAATGTGAAAGGGAGAAGAAGTACAGGATGGCTCTGGTAGGTTCAAATTAAAATTTTTTTTTCTTCTTCAAAGAAATGGTGTATGTGTACATTTTCAGGCAGAGAGAGAAAAGCCAGTGGGATGGGGGGAGGGGAGGAGAGAGAGAGAGAGAGAGAGAGATTGAGATTAAAGATTAGGGAGAAAGAGGTGGAATGAATGGAGCTGAAGCAGATGGGAAGGTTAAGATGGAGCCTGCAGGCTGAGTGTGGTGGCTCAGCTTGTAATCCCAGCATTTTGGGATACCAAAGCAAAAGGATAGCCTGAAGCTGGGGGTTCGAGACCAGCCTGAGCAACTTGGTGAGACCTCGTTCTACAATAAATCACAAAAACTAGCCGTACATGGTAGTGTGTGTTTGTAGTTCCAGCTACTTGGAAGGCTGAGGTGGAAGAATTGCCTGAGCCCAATAGGTTGAGACTATGGTGGCTGTGAGCATGCCACTGCACTCCAGCCTGGGCAACAGAGTGAGACTCTAACTTAAAAAAAAAACAAGGAACCTGCAAGCTTAGCTTCAGAAGGGAAGAGGTCCGGGCTCTTGGTAGTGGGATGGCATCTTGTGCCTAGGACAAGGCATGACTGAAGGAAAGAAGTAGGCTAGGTATAAAACTGAGATTTATGAGTGAGTTAATAATGCCTGAGGAGTTAAAACACAGGTTGAGCATCCTAGATCTGAAATCTGAAGTGCTCCAAAATCTAAAACTTTTTAAGCACTGGCATGACACTTCAAGAGGATGCTCATTGGAAAATTTCAGGTTTCAGATTTTCATATTTGGGATGCTTAACCAGTAAGTATAATGTAGCTCTTCTAAAATTGGAAAAAAATCCAAAATCTGAAACATTTCTGGTCTCAAGCATTTCCAGTAAGGAATATTTAACCTGTGTTAAAGTAGAAAGGGATTATCAGACAAGATATTAATGAGAACAATAACAATGACAGTTAACATCTGCTGTGCATCAAGCTCCATTCTAAGTATTTATATGTATTATCTCATTTCTCAAATAAACCTGAAATGTACTATTTCCCCATTTTGTAAATGAAAGAAGATGCTGTGCTTGACAGATAGGACTATAGATATATTTTGTAAATGGGGAAATTAAGGCAAAAAAGATTCATTGAGTTTCACCAAATCATACATTAGTAAACGGCAGAGCAGGGATTTGAATTGAGGTAATATGACTTCACAGGTCATGATCTTAACTATTGGGCTACTGCTTTCCAGGCCCTGGGAAATGAATAAAAGATTTAGGACATTTATGAACATGAGATTATTTATGCTGGGGAACAAGCCCCAAGATTATACCTTTAAATTTTTAGCAGCAGTAAAGTTTTTTTTTTTTTTTTTTTTCATTAATCAGTATTTTTTATTATGGTTTTGTGGGGTACAGTTAAGGGTTAGGTGTACAATGACGTTTCATTCAGGCACCCTGTAGATAAGAAGTGTTTTTTTTAAAGTGACATCTTTTTTGATTATTCTAAAAGAATATTTATTGAAGAAAATCTAGAAAACAAAGAAAAGTGTAAATTTGAACAAAATCATCCTAAGCCCAGAGAAAACCAACATTGACAATTTTGTGCATCTTCATGTAATTTTTTCCTGTTTTTTCTTTTTACAAAATTGGATAATAATGTAGATGTTTGTGTGTGTATGCATGTGTGTATAGTTATATACATACATATACATATATATACACATATGTATATATGTATGTGTGTGTGTGTGTGTGTGTATGTGTGTGAGATTTTCATTTAAAAATTTATCCAGAGTACTATTTTATTTTATTTTATTTTATTTTTGAGTTGGAGTCTCACTCTGTTGCCCAGACTGGAGTGCAGTGCCGCTTCCGGCCACCACAGCCTCGACCTGCTGGGCTCCAGCGATCCTTCCTCCTCAGCTTTCTGAGTAGCCAGAATTGCAGACAATGCACTATCACACCCGGCTGATTTTTTGATTTATTGTAGAGATGAGGTCTTGCTGCCCAGGCGGGTCTCGAACCCGTGGATTCAGGCAATCCACTCACCTCAGCCTCCCAAAGGTGGGGGATTACAGGCTGAGCCACCGAGCAGAGTACTATTTAATGTCATTAAATGCACCATGCAATTTTCACCATTTTTCTTTTGTTGAGCGATCAGGTAATTTCTGTATTTTGTTCTTATAAATAAAGCTACAGTGATCATCTTTCTTTGTCTACAATACTTATTATTACCTTAGGCTGGTATATTAGTCAAGACTCGGGTTATAAGCAATAGGGACCTACCTTGAACTAGCTTAGGTGAAAACCAGAAGTTCTTGGCTTATGAACTTCGGAAATGGCAGGTGTGCAGCCGAGTTTCAAGGGTAGCTGTAGCTAGAGACAACTCAAAATCTTCCACTCCCTTTTCCTGGTTCTTTCTGCACTTTTGTTTACTGAAACAAGTAACTTCCATACCCTGGGAAGCATAACCAGGGATAGCTCCTGAACCATTGTTCACAGTGTTGCCAGCAGAGTAGGACTGCAGCTTGCATTTCCCGCCCCCCGCAAATTTTTTAATGAAATGTTCAAACAAAAAAGCAAAGTTGAAAGAACTTTAAAGGGACACTTTACGATGCAAGTATGTATAAATACAAATATATTACTATCCTTGCTTTATCACATATCTAACGACCCCATCCATCAGTGCATCTTTTTAAAGTATACTTCAAAATAAATTGCAGATATCAGTATGCTTCCTTCTAAACATAAACGCTTCAGCATGGGTATCATAAATTTAGAGTCAGCATTTGTTTATCTTTTTATACAAAATTTACAAAGAAATGCACAAGTCTTAGATATATATTCACTGACTTTTGACAAATCCATATGCCTGTGTAATCCAAACCCTTATAAGACTTACTTTATATGAGCCTAAGTTAAAAAAAAAAATCCAAAGAAATGGCTCTGACTAGCTCATCTTGGGTCTGGCACCCATCCCTGAGCTCACATAGATAGAGTGAAGGAAGTAGCATTTCCCATGTGAAAAAGGATGCTATACTCAACAGATAGAGTACAGCAAATGTACTCTATCTGTTGCTGTACAACAATCTATGAAGAGACACAGCAGATATTTTCAGCAAAGAGCTTCCTGGAAGTTGAATTATGCTAATTGAATTTAGTGATATATTAAATGCATGTATATTGCTTTCATCTCTTTTAGAAAGCTATCTCACTGATGATCTCTTTATTCTTTGTACTTGTGCTTCATTATTTTTTCTTTAATTGATAAATTACTTTTTCTCTCAACTTGTTTTAAATGTCTTTTAAAAAATAGATTATAAGCTCTTGAGGGTAAAGACCAGGTTTTTTCAGATCTAACCTTATTCCTTATATAATGGCATGTGATGGTAGCTATTCAAATACTTCTCCAACCTGCCAGATGCTTTATGTGATCTGGTAAGGTGCTTGTAGCTGCAAAAAGAGGAAACTGATTCAAAGAACCTTAAATAATAAGTACACATCCTTATATAAAACTACAATTTAAAAAATTAGACAGGTATAGTAGTGTATACCTGAAGTCCCAGCTACTCGGGGGGCTGAGATGGAAGGATGACTTGAGCCCAGGAGTTCAGGGTTACAGTGACCTATGACCATGCCACTGCACTTCAGTCTGGACCTCATTGTGAGACCTTGTCTTTAAGAAAAACAAGTAAAAATCGGCTTGACCAGCTCAGGGCTGGCTAATCTGGTACCGTAATATTGTCAAGAATCTAGAATTTTCCCTTCTTTTGAATCTACCATCATTATGATGTGAGTTTTGCCCTCAAACTGGATCCTTCCATGATCACAAGATGACTTACGGGTCCAGACACCACATCCAAATGCAATAACATCTATTCTCTTCATTTCTCAAAAGAGCTAAGAAACTTTTCCCAGAATCCCCCTAGAGACCTCCATATATCATCTGCTAGAACTAGTTGAAATTATCAACCCCGTATCAATCACTGGTGAAGATAATGGAACCATGATCTTATATGGTGGTTACTGTTCAAAATTTATCCCTGGAAAGGCCATCCTTCCTCTTTTCACATGGGGAGAAGAGGATACTGATACAGTTAGGACCGATACAATTCATAAGGAAGAAGGAAGGAAAATTCTAGAGACAACAGGTAACATCTATTATGCAACATTATTCCTTTATGAAAATGCCTGATTTTGTCCTCTAAAGTTGGTGATGGGGGTGCGCATTAAAGAAATTCTATATGTAAATCTTGTTGCTGCCTGATTGCGTCTCAGTTGGTAACATTAGGTTTTAGGTGCTTAATATTTTTCTGCTTCTTTTGAGGATTTATCTGTCTTTGACTATTACTATATCTTGAAAATGTGCATTTTAATGATTTCTTCTTAATTTCATCTGGAATTAATTTCTGTAAGCCTAGTGTTGAAGCCTGGGTTCTCTGGAATCCAGAGTTTGAAGCTAGGATTAAGATGTTGATGCTTTCCTTGCGAGTTGTCAGTCTAGGACTATAAGGTTAATGGCAAAAGGAAGCAAGGAAAGATGGAAAGAAGTGGATTTGATTTATTATAGAGCTAGTTTTTGCTGTACAACAATCTATGAAGAGACACAGCAGGTCATTTGGCAGGCACGTTCGTCATCCTTGCCAACTGTCTTTCTCTTAAAGGGCTGCAGGGAGGAACTACACTTAGAGTAGTCCTTGGACAAGAGGAAGAAAGGGGGGAATTTATCTGGTTTATTTTCTTCTATCACCTATTCCTAACTGATAGAAGTTTACTCTATAAGGAACTCCCATTTAGAATAGTCCTTGGACAAGAGGAAGAAAGGGGGGGATTTATCTGGTTTATTTCCTTCTATCACCTTTTCCTAACTGATGTAAGTTTACTCTATAAGGAACTCCTCTGCTCCCAAGTTGCATCATCCTGGCCCTCTGTGGTTACTCAGGCTGCAGGGTCCTATGCCCCGCAGTGTGATGTTTCAACTAAGTCCAAAGCAACTTGGATGAGACACCAACTCGGAGAGGGGGAGGGGGAAGGAATGGATGGTGCACCAACTCAGAGAGGGAGAGGAGAGGGGAGGGGAGAGGAAGGAGTTGGCTGCAGGTATTTGAGAAGATACACAAGGTTTGTGTTCCAGTATACTAAGAAGGTTGAAGTCAAACTTTTTTCTTTTCTTTTCTTTCTTTTCTCTCTCTCTCTCTCTCTCTCTCTCTCTCTCTTTCTCTCTCTCTCTCTTTCTTTTTTTTTTTTGCCATAGCAGTACTTTGGTATTTAATTACTGGGAAACATACTAGTTTCACAAAATAAGCCAACTACTTCTTGTATTATCCGAAGCTCTAAAGTATCATATCATCTTATGCACCAGTTCATTTTTTTCTGGTCTGGGAATCTCTTTTTAAGAAGTGTTGGCAGTGTTCCACAACTCACAGATCATCTTGGTTGTTGTGGATCTAGGTCAGCATCAACTCCTTTACAGTAATTCTGAAATATGACCCAGGCAGATTGGAGTGGCTCTGGGCACCCTTAGATTGTCCAGTCTCTCCAAGTTTGTCGTGATTGATGGGCTCTTTGGAGTGCTAGACACTAGGAAATCCTCTGAGTATTGACTTTGAATTCTGAAAGTTCTTACAAGGCCAACTTCTTTTCAAAGAGAGCAATTTTTGCTTTTTATTCAGAGTGCAGTGAGAAAATTATGTTGAATTGGTGGCAGAAGAGGTACAATCTGATGGAATGGAGGAAAGAATATCCATTCTCGGTTGGTGTGGTCTTTGTGTTTCTCATATGTGTCTTCTGTTTCTTTTGATTAAATATCTCTTTGTTGTTTCCATTATTGTACTTTACTCAGATCACTATGACTACTTAATAGATATTACTGAGTAATAGTAGCCGTTTTTGTGTGGGAGATTAAAGGATGAACTTGTCAGAGATGAATGTTAATTAGGTGTATCCAATAAGCCTGAGGAGACTTTCTGCTCTGTGTCATCATAGGAACTAAGGCAGAGCATTTGGACATTCCCAGCATGTCACCAGCTGAATGTGTGTGACCTTTCTGAACTGCACAGACATGAGATACACTGAGTAGCACGGGCATGAGATAGTGTGGAACCAGGTAGCCCTTTGAGCTACACTTGAGGCATAGGAATTCTTTGCTACTCTCTCTTTTTGCCATCCAGATTTTTGCAAGCATTCTGAATGGATCTGTGTTTTTCACCTGGCTTTAGTGATTGGTCTTACTCTAGGGTCATAAAACTACATTAGGTCTATTGGTGTATAAACATACAATTCTACATGTATCTAGTTAGTTGAACCATTTTTCTCCCTATTTTTTTTAAATCATGGAAAGGCTAACTGCTATTTATTTCATTTAATGTAACCTTGAAAATAAAGGTATTCCTTTTCCCATTTTTTAGTCCAATGAATATGATCATCATTCTCTTTTATTTACCTTGTATACTTGTTTCCTGCCCTGAGGTATGAGGCTACTTGTAGGGCTGATTTAAGGTAAGATATTTTCTCCTCTTTTGAGCAAGAAACATAAAAATTCAAGAATTGTGCCAAATTTTCTTTTGTTGATGACTGTGATTTAGTCTGTTATGTAACTGTAATGTATAATTTACACATCCTGAAGATCATCAGTCTCTGTACAGAGTGACTATATTTAACCCTCAATTCTTTGGAAAAAGAGAACATTACCAATTATCTTTGAAACTATGTTTGTGAGACAATGCACATCGATCCACCCTCTGTCTCCATTTTTAATTTTTGGTGCATCAAGTAGTACTTTATGATTTATTCTGTGCTTTTCATGTATAAAAGCTAAGAGAAAAAGAGAGAACTTAGTATAGCTGATGACTATATCTTGAGGCTTATATTTGCTTTGCTTATATTGTCTAAACCAAGAATAATAGATATAATATCCCTGTCATCTATTAATGTGCAGGTCCAGAGAGAACAAAAGTGTAAATCTCTTCCCACTATTATCTTTTCGTTACAGAAGAGGAGTGTGGAGAGAGGGTATTGAAATAAAGTTATTTAATGGTGTACAGTTCTGTGCTTACTAGTGAGAAAATAATACCTCTTTTTTCTCTGTAATGATGCCACTAGTTCCAGTGTGATTTGAAGAGTTTTTGAGGAAGAAAATGGTGAATGTTAGTTTCCTAGTTTCTTAGCTTTTTAATGTTAAGTCCAGTTTTAAGTTCAAATTTCATAATGGTGTGTTTTAAGCAAATTAGCTTATTTACTATCCAACATTTTGCCTCATTGCCCTGCCCCAGCTCTGTTTGTGTGAAGTTGTCATGATGTTAAGAGGCAGTATTGAGTGTTTTCATATAGGACTGTGTTCCCTTAAGAAAGTCTTGAATAAGAAAATGATGTTCTCATTAAATCAGCTCTTTAAGAATAGGTGGGAGGAATTGCTATTGATCTAATGGATTTAATAGTTCATATACAAAGTCTGTGGAATAGAAGTAATATTCTGCAGCTGAGTAACTGTAGGTTAATCCATCTTCAGACAGAATTCTGGAAGTATCTGTAAAACTGGAAAATTACTTTTTCTTTCTTTTTTTTCCAGGCACAACTGGACTAAATGTATTTCCCAAATACTTTAGAATTAAATTATATCCACATAAGTCAGTCTACTAAAAATTAAATAAGAAATTGAAATACAATCATAAAATAAAATGTTAGGTTCTTCTTGACTACCTTTACTCTGGTGCCAGTCTTTTGAAGGGCTGCAGTGTTGAAGGGTAACCAGAGGTCACTTGTAGAAATTCTCTAATAACTAGTGGTATCCATTTTAGTTTTTAGTTAGATGTAGTAGTCCTTTTAAGGTAGATGGTGAAGTCAGACATTTAAGCTTCCCTTCAAGCTCTCCCTTTGACCCTTTTAAGACCTTTTTCTTTTATTACACCTACTGAAAACACATTACGAAGCCCTCCTTCTTTGTCATGAAAGGCCAGCCATTCCCTTTTCCTTTCTGGACCTAACAGTTGGTTCTGTGAAAATATAGAGATTCCTAGGATATTTGAGAATTTTAATAGGCATGAATGACAGTCTACAGACATGTTTGTAAGACATGAAAGGGATGGGCTTTGTTCATGTTTTATTCTCATGTAAATTACATATTTCATTCATGCATTGCATCTATAAGATATTCAATTTTGGCAGCACATACTGTATGAAGGTTCTTGAGAAAATAAAAAGTAAAATAATAGCAATAATAACAATAGTATTAACAATTACAACTCAGTTTATTGGAAATGAAAAAATGGAGAAACAATTGGAACTTTTTTTTTTTTTTGAGAAAGCAGGATTTATTGAGAGGACAGAAAAGCTCCCACAGTGGGAGGGGACCCAAAGGGGTTGCCCCAAGAATTGGGACTTTTAAAAAATAAATTTACAAGTCAAAGAAGAATAAACATGTATTAGAGCACTACAGTTTACAAAGCACTTTTTGCACGCTCCATCTGAGTTTAGTGTGGCCTTATATGATAGCAGAGGATTGGATTGGTTGTGCTCCCATAATTTCTTTAACCTTAACATCTCTGGGTCTGAGTCTTTACACCAGCAATTTTAATTGGCATTCTTACAACACCATAAGACTGGCTGAATAGTCAAATAGTCGTATTGATAGCAGCCGTTCTTCATGTTTAATTTTTTCCTGGCTTTCCTTCACTCATCACCGTCACTTTTCAGTTTGAAAACTAGAGCATATGTAGCCATCTTTATTTACTTTTGTTCTATGCTAGCATTTGCTTTCTACTAAATGAGGTTGTCCTTTATGTGACAGCTGGCAATTTGTTTCTACAGTCAAGACTCATATACAGCATTTTGGAACCTAGAATGTGTTAGTAAGCCTACAAAAATAGAAATATCTGAGTGAGCACTGAACTGATACCGGTGAGCTACAGACCCCATTTTCCTCTCTCTCAAAAAGCTGTAACCTAGTCTAGTGTCTAGTCAATGTCTTTGGTACTTTTGTTTGTCTACTTGACCTCTCTTGATAGTTTTATAATCGATAGTTCATTGTGAGAATAGCTATAAATAGACATGTGTGTGTTTCTTCATATTAATCTTTTTCTCCAAAATGGAATCATTCCTTGGGTTCATTTTTATGAGCAGTAGTCCCAATTTGATTTTAATGTCAGTCCAAGGAAACTTTCTTCTCTTCCATTTGCATTATGGTTATTGAAAGCATCATGGAACTTTTAAAACAAGATGGGAGTGCTTCTAAAAACATGCTTTTATTAAATGAGGCATATAAGAAAAATTCTATAAGCTAAGTAAACCTCAGGATTCTCTGGACTCTAAGGGTTCCATGGTTAGGCATTGGTGTAAGAATGGGGCACCATGAACTCCTTGGAATTTACTCTTGGATTATATGGTCCAACTCAGTTAAGAATGCTGCAGCAGCCGGGCTCGGTGGCTCAGCCTGTAATCCCGCGCCTTTGGGAGGCTGAGGTGAGTGGATTGCCTGAGCCCGCGGGTTCGAGACCCGCCTGGGCAACTTGGCGAGACCTCATCTCTACAATAAGTCAAAAATGAGCCGGGCGTGGTAGTGTGCGCCTGTAATTCTAGCTACTTGGAAGGCTGAGGCGGAAGGATCACTGGAGCCCAGCAGGTCGAGGCTGCGGTGGCCGGGAGCAGCCACTGCACTCCAGTCTGGGCGACAGAGTGAGACTCCAACTCAAAAAAATAAAAAATAAAAAAGAATGCTGCAGCAATGGCTGTAGTTATATTTCCTGGCTTTGGCCCTCACCCCTACCTTGGGGAAGTGAATCCCCCCATTCACTTTCTCAATAAAGTATATTTTCTAATCTAAAAATAAAAAGAATGCTGCAGCATAGCTTTTTGATTGAATTCTTGTTATACCTTTGTTAATTTTGATATTTTTAGACTATACACATTTTAACATCTTATTTTTATATTACATTTATCGTAATGTTAAACTTTAGCATTAAGCTATATGGAAATATTTAGGCCTCCACTATAAAATTCTATCAGTATAGTAGTTAGTTGAACATATTTACATAAAGAATGGTTTATAATAATATGGATTTATTTTAAAATTTTGCCCATTCAAAGTTAAAACCTTCTTAAAGTTGATGAAGATATTTTCTGAAATTTATTAAACTGTTGATGATTGCCTCCAAAAAATTCATTTGTGTTTGTTTGTTTGTTTGCATGTGGAAGGATCAGGCAAAATAGTTACTTGCCAGTGACCCAGTTCACTCTGTTATGGAGCTGGTAAAGGTTTTGCAGAGCATGTTACATAATTCAGTTCAGTTCAGAAGCAAGCTCCCACCCTTTTCTTGGAACTGTAGATACAGTGGTGAATGAGCCCACATTTCTATTCTTTATAGCTCAAAGTTTACTGGAAGAGTGAATTTTACATGGATCATCTCAGTGATGACATCTAATTGATAGTTGCCATATGGTGATTGGAATGCACATGTTCCACAGGCTCTCTATGACTGAGCAGGTGATGCAAATATTTCTGTTTCCTTCTTTAAAACTTAGTCCTGTGGATCAAGGTCAAAATCCCCCTTCTGAGCTTTGAAGAGAGCCCTAGACTATTTCATTTCCCTTTTTTCCACTTGTACACATAAGATTAAGTCCTTCTCACATTTGTACCTATGTCTGGAATGCCCTTTCTGTCTCTTGTCCAAGCAGATCTTTACTCTGCCCTTTTATTTTTTTTGTTGAGTCAGACTCTTACTTGGTCACGCAGGCTGGAGTGCAGTGGCACGCTCACGACCACCCCAGCGTCTACCTGCTGGGCTCTGGCAGTCCTTTTGCCTCAACCTTCCAAGTAGCCAGAACTACTATTCTTTGCCTTTCTATGTGAAAATTTTCCATATCTGTGAAGAAAAAACCCTAAATCTATGGTTTCTCCCTTGTACTTTGAATTTTGCCTATTGAATATGCAGTTAATCATCCTAATTTAGATAGGATTCAAGCTATACTAAGCCTATTTACAAAATACTGTGGGAACTGACAGAGGAGGAAATGATTATTTCTTGGAAATTCAGAGAATGTTTTGTAAATAAGGTAACATTTATCTAGGTATTTAAGGATGTGTAGGAATTTTTCAGGTGGGAAGATTATTTTGGGGCAGAGGAAATAGTATATAGTCATATGCCACATAATGACGTTTTGGTCAACGACAGACTACGTATACAATGGTGGTCCTGTAAGATTTTAGTGGAGCTGAGGAATTCCTGTCCCCTAGTGATATCGTAGCCATTGTAACATTGTAAGGTAACACATCACTCGGGTGTTTGTGTGATAATGGTGTAAACAAGCCTACTGTACTGCCAGCCATATTAAAGTATAGCACATACAATTATGTATAGTACATCATAATACGTGGTGATAATAATAATAAATAACTTTATTAGTGGTTTATGTATTTACTATCCTATGCTTGTATTACCCTGTGCTATTTAGAGTGTACTCCTTATTAAAAAGAAAAGTTAGCTGTAAACAATCTCAGGCAAGTCCTTCAGGAGATATTCTAGAAGAGGGCATTGTTATCATAAGAGATGACCACTCCATGCATGTTTATACCCCAGAAGACCTTCTAATGGGACAAGATAATAGAGGTGGAAGACAGTCATACTGGTGATCCGGACCCTGTGTAGGCCTATGCTAATGTGTGTGTGTCTGTTTTTAACACAAAAGCTTAAACAGAAAAAAAGGTAAACATTTTAAAAATAGGAAAAAGTGTATAAAATAAGAATATAAAGAAAGAAAATACTTTTGTACAGCTATATATGTGCTTGTGTTTTAAGCTAAGTGTTACTACAAAAGAGTCAAAAAGTTAAAAAAAATTTATAAAATTAAAAAGTTATAGTAAGCTAAAGTTAATTTGTTATTGAAGAAAGAATAGTATAGTCTTAGAGTATAGTGTTTATAAAGTCTATAGTAGTGTACAGTGCTAGGCCTTCACTTTCACTCACTGCTCACTCACTGATTAATCCTGAGCAATTTCCAGTCCTGCAAGGTCCATTCACAGTAAGTGCCCTACACAGGAGTACCATTTAAAATCTTTTATATCGTATTTTTACATTACCTTTTCTTTGTTTAGATACACAAATACCTACCATTGTGTTACAGTTGCCTACAGCACCCAGTACAGTAACATGCTGTACAGGTTTGTAATCTAGAAGCAATAGGTCATACCATACAGCCTAGGTGTGTAGTGGGCTGTACCAGTTAGGTTTGTGTAAGTACACTCGATGATGTTCACATAGTGAGGAAGTTGCCTAATGATGCATTTCTCAGAATGTGTCCCTGTCATTAAGTAATGCATAACTGCATATGAAAAGATATGGCATCCTGAAATAACATGGCATGTTTAGGAAACATGGCGTGCATATTTATTTGGTGGTGCTGGTGTTGGGAGACAGAGCCACCAATAGGATTTATACAATAATCTCTGAAATGCAAATGCCAAGCGCATGTGCTTCTTTTAGTATGCTGTGTTCTACCACACTACCAGATAGGTTTAGGCACTTGATAAATATTTTTTGATGAAATGTGAAGCTGGCTCTTTGATCAGGGAAGGAAGATGTGAATAATCCTTTAAGAACCATGTTTATTCATAATTCATCAAGTATTCACTCAACAAATATATACTGAGGCTGCTACATTCAAGGCTACAAGGGAAATATAAAGATGTTTCTACCCCGTTTTGCAATACCTCTTCCCCAAATTCAGAGTTTTATTAGATTTTTATTTTGAAAAGTGTTAATTCTCTGCCATTTTATTATGTTTTATGCATGCTTACTACTCAAGTACTATGTAGTTATTGCTATCTCTGAAAGGTTCAGAGCCATTTTAACCCACTCAACTGCTTTATTTCATGAGTTCTCACTCTGCATTGTGAAAGAGTACAGGTGCTTAAATAGCTGGCATTTTTCTGCATGTTGTGCCTTTCTAGCCAGTATTTGTAAGGTCAAGAAGGCGGAGCATGCAGTATTATAGATGTGAAAGCTGATTTGTACTGAACCTTTTAGGCCTAACATATCTTAGCTGCCATTCTTTACTTATGGTTGATGCAAAGAGAACATAATTTAGCTGTAGCAAAGAAAAACTGAGTAACACTGAAAGCAAAATAGAAACTTCATTCTTAAAGATTGCACTCTTGATAACGTGTCCTTTTACCCATGTGTAGAAGAACATTCAACCTATTAATGACGATTATTTCAAATTGCACTCCCTTCCCTTCCCTTCTCTTCCCATTTATTGAGTACCTTCCATGTATTTGCATTATGGTGGTTTTTGGTTACAGCAGTAAACGTCATGTTCCTTGTCCTCAGGGAGAGTACAGTAGTTATTTTCAACCCTTGCTGTACATTCGTTATACATACAAGCCTTGAAAAAAGTACAGCCGCTGTATAAGCAATCAAGAAACATGAAAAAATGCTCAACTTCAATAACCATCAGAGAAGTGCAAGTCACAACTACAGTGAGATACTGCCCAACAGTCAGGATGACCATCATTAAAAAATCAAAAAGCAATGTATTTTGGTGTGGCTGTGGAGAAAAGGGAATGCTTCTACACTGTTGGTGGGGATGTAAGCTAGTTCAGCCTTTGTAGAAAGCAATGTGATATTTTCTCAACAAACTACAAAGAGCTACCATAGGATCCAGCAGTCCCACTTCTGGGAATATACCCAGAGGAATATAAATCACTCTACCAAAAAGACACCTGCACATGTATGATTGTTGCAGCACTATTCACAATAACAAAAACATGGAACCAACCCAGATGCCATTGAAAGTAGACTGGATAAAGAACATATGGAACTTACATATGGTGGAATACTACGCAGCCATAAAAAAGAACAAAATCATGTCCTTTGCAGCAACATGGATGCAGCTGGAGACCATCTTTCTACATCAACTATTACAGAAACAGACAACCGAATACCACATATTCTCCTTAAGCTGGCCCCAAACATTGGGCATGTGAGCATAAAGGTGGCAACAACTGATGCTGGGCACTGCTGAAAGGAGGGAGAGAAAAGGGGATAAGGGACACATAACCACCTATTGTCTACTACCAGAGGAAAGAGGACTTACTAGAAGCCCAAACCTCACCTGCACTCAATTTACTTATGTAGCAAATCCTCACATGTACCTTACAACTCTAAAATAAAGTTAAAAATAAAATTTTTTTTAAAAAGAGAAAGTACAGATGCTGGAGTCCTTGTCCTGGAGATTCTGACTTAGTGGTTCTGTGGTGGGCAGGTAAGATTACTGGCAGGTTAATAGGCAATTACAGTTCTCTGATGTAGACTAGAGGGTAGTTTGTGAGCACAGAAGAGGAGCACTTAGCCTAGTCTTGGAAGATCAGGGTTGGTGGGGGGTTGGGGAGGGTATGGGTGCAGACTGGAAGACAGAAGTCTATTGTCAGTTTTAGGGAATAGCATGTATAGGTGGTGTGGGAAATTGGTAGTCTACTATTGTTGAAGAACAGAATAGGAGGCAAGGAGTAGTGAGAGGTGACATGGAGAAGCAAGTGGGTTCCAGATCATTCAGGGTCATGTCACCCAGGTCAGGAAATTTGAATTTTTTTCTGTAGACAGTTGGAGCCATTGGTGGGTTTTAAGTAGTACGGTGATATGATAAGATTTATTATGTCTTCATATAATCACTCCTTCTGCATTATGGAGAATAGCTTTGAGGAAGGTAAGAATAGAATTTGAAGTCTTGCAAAAATCTAGACAAGATGTGCCAATGGATTGAATCAAGATAGCAGTGGGGGAGATGAATGGAAGTGGACAGATTTGAGAAATGTTTAGATGGTAGAATATATTGAACTTGGTTAAAAGTAGATGTGCATGTTGCAGGGAGAGATGGAGTTCTTAGCTTGGGGTCATGGGATGGATAGAGGTACCATTCACTAAGGTAGGAATACAGGAAACGTCGAATTTGGCAGAGAAAGATGATATATTCAGTTTAAACATACTGAGTGTTAGGTGCCAGAAGGACATCAAAGTAGAGCTGTCAGCTGGTCATTTGGGCAAATGGGCTGAAGCATGGGAGCAGGATCTGGGCTGAAGATAAAGATTTGGGAGATATTCTCATATCAATAGTAAAGAAACTGTATGAGTGCATGAGGTGATTCAGTGTATTTAGAGAGAGAAGTTCTGGGGTAGAACCTTAGAAGCACTAACATTTCAGGAAAAGAGAAGGAAAGGGGGAGCCTTAGGAAACTGAGAAGGAGTGGGAAAGGTAGGAGGAACATAAGAGGGCGAGTTATCACTTAAGGCAAAGGAACTTTTTTTTTCTTTTTCTTTTTTTTGAGTAGGAGTCTCACTCTGTTGCCCAGGCAGGAGTGCAGTGGGATACTCATGGCCACAGCAGCCTCGACCTGCTGAGTTCAGGCAATCCTCCTGCCTCAGCCTTTCAAGTAGCTAGAATTACAGGCGTGCACCACCACACCGGGCTAATTTTTTGATGTATTGAAGAGACGAGGTCTCCCCAAGTTGCCCAGGCTGGTCTCAAACCCCTGGGCTCAGGCAGTCCTCTCACCTCCGCCTCCCCAAATGCTGAGGTTACAGGTGTGAGCC
Organism: Carlito syrichta; assembly: GCF_000164805.1. Taxonomy (NCBI): domain Eukaryota; kingdom Metazoa; phylum Chordata; class Mammalia; order Primates; family Tarsiidae; genus Carlito; species Carlito syrichta. The sequence goes on from NW_007255470.1 coordinate 197,981, forward strand.
ACCGCGCCTTGCTAAGGAGCTTTTTAAGAAGAGGGATGAACAGGGTTAAGTGTCACAAAAAGGTCAGTAAGAAATTTCTATTTGCTTCAACAAGTGTATTGTGTCAGAAGTAAGAGCAGTTGCATGGTATAGAGAGAGATGGGTTGAAGAGTGTGAAGTAAAATCATCACGAATAGGCAGTTGTTTCAAGGAGTTTGAGAACACAGAACAGGATGCATAAGTGGTAACTGAGGTAGAGAGGTTGAAGCATTGTTGGGATAGGAGAAATCTGATCATTCTGTTAATTGTCTCCTGGAATGAACATACATTAAAAGCTCTCCGAGAGTCAGACATGGTGCCGTATGCTGAGAATAGATCCCAGTACTCATAGATCTTAATTCTGGTGGAATAGGTACTTAATAAATGAATAGCAAACAAATACAAATAGTTGGGAGGGCTGTGAAGGAAATAAGCAGTATGCTATGGTTAGGAATATCATTGAGACCCTACTTAAGATTGTGTGGTCAGGCCAGGCATAGTGACTCATACCTGTAATCTCAGGGTTTGTGGAGACTGAGACAGGAGGATCACTTGAGGTCAGGGATTTGAGATAAACCTGGCAACACAGTGAGACTCCTGTCACTATAAAAAAAAAATTAGCTGGGTGTGGTGGCATGCACCTATAGTCCCAGCTACCTGGGAGGCTGAGGCAAGAGGATTGCTTGAGCCCAGGAACTCAATGCTGTGATGAGCTATGATCATGCAACTGCACGCCAGCCTAGGCAATAGAATGAGACCCTGTCTCAAAAAAGAAAAAAAAATTGGTCAGAAAAGGTTTATGTGAGAAAGTGTCATTTTATTTTATTTTATTTTTTTGAGTCAGGGTCTCGCTCTGTCACCCAGCTGGAGGGCAGTGACATGATCACGGCTCACCGCAGCTTCAATCTCCTGGGCTCAGGCAGTCCTTCCGCCTCAGTTTCCTGAGTAGTTGGGACTACGGGCATGTACAACTAGTTAATGCCTGGTTAATTTTTTTTGTTTGTTTTGTAGAGACGAGGTCTTGCTATGTTTCCTAGGCTGGGAGGTGTTATTTTAAACTGAGATCTGAAGGATGCAAAGGAGACAGGTTTAAAGCACCCAGGAAAGACTATTCATGTTGAGAGAGTCTCAAGTGTGTTGGTTTTGGGGTGGAAAGAAGCTTGGCGACAGTCCAGAAGTCAGCAGGAAGGCATTTTTGTGGCCACAGTGAGCTGAGCTAGGAGAAAGTAGTATGAGATGGAGCTGGAGGCCAGCAGTCATGAGACCAGTTGGGTCATGTTTGCCATGGTATTAGTTTGTATTTTATTCAAGAATACTAGGAAGCCCTTGGATGATTTTTAGCAGAGTGACACAGTCTGATTTAAACTCTAAAGCAGTTACAATGACTGTTTTACAGAGAATGGATTAGAAATGGAGGTGAAACAAGAACAGAAGCAAGGAGATCAGTTAGTGGCTGCTTGGATTAGCCTGGTGGCAGTGGAGGTAGAAGGAAGAGGTTGCTAGTGAAACGCAGATGGTCCGCAATTTACAGTGACTTGCCTTAGGATTTTTTGCATTTACAATGCTGTAAAAGTGATACACGTTCAGCAGAGGCTGTACTTTGACTTTTGAATTTTAGTCTTTTCCTCGATTAGTGCAATGTGGTATGATCCTCTTTTATGCTACTGAGCAGTGACAGAGAGCCTCAGCTGCCAGGCAGCCATGGGTTTACAAGGGGGGAAGAACCAGTGTTCTGTGGTGTATGCAATGAGATGATTTTGCCCAACTGTAGGCTAATGCAAGGATTCAGAACTTTTAAATTAGGCTAGGTTAAGCTATGATGTTTGGTAGATTATGTGTATTAAATGCACTTTTGATTTATGATATTTTCAACTTATGGGTTTGTAGCATTATAACCACATCCTAAGTTGAGGAACATCTGTATAATGTTTAGAATCAACATGATTTGACTGACGTTTGAGGGATCAAGGGTCAGGGAAGAGAGAATACTTTGGTGTCTGGTTTTAGTGTCTGCATAAGTGGTGACACTATTTACTGAGGTGAGAAAAGCTGAGAAGGACCCAGATTTTCAGTGCAGGTTGGGGATGGGTAGACAAGCAGTATTAAGAGTTCCCATTTTACATATGCTAAAATTCAGTTGCATAGGAGATCTTAAGTTGGCAATTTAATGCAGATAAGTGGAAGTTAGAGGAGAAGTTTGGTCTATAGATGAATGTTTAAAATTGTTGGTGTATAGATGTGTTTAAAGCCATGAGAATGGGTGAGATTACCTTAGAAGAGGATGCAGGACAGCCCTGAGGAATGCCAGCATTTAAAGATCAAACAGGAGATAGAACTTGCAAAGAAAATTGAGAAAGCAGGTAATGAGGTAGAAGGAAACACCAGGGAAGGTAGTATCATGCTGAGAGGGGTGTTTCTAGAATGAAGGGAGTAAGCAGCTCCCTTGAATGGTTCCCATAGGGTCAGAAAAGTGTCTATGGATTTGGCATCATCTAGATCAGAGGTCCTCAAACTTTTAAAAGAGGGGGCCAGTTTACTGTCCCTCAGACCGTTGGAGGGGCGGACTGTAGTTTAAAAAAAAAAACAACTATGAACAAATACCTTTTTTTTTTTTTTAACTATAGTCCACCCCTCCAACGGTCTGAGGGACAGTGAACTG
>NW_007255471.1:0-401 GCF_000164805.1 Carlito syrichta
TCACCAGCTGACTTAACAAGCTAGCCAGGTCTTCAGCCACCTGACCAAACTAGCTGAATTAAAAGCTAGCCAGCTGGATAGCCAGCTGAGTTAACTGACTAACTACCTAGATAGCCAGCAGCCTAGCCAGCTACTTAGCTAACTGACATAACTACATAGCCAGCTGGCTAGCTAGCAGAGTTAACTAGCTACCTACCTAGCTAGACCACTTGATAGCCAGCTGACTTAAAAAATCTGACATAACTAGATAGCCTGATTGCTTGCCAGCACACATAACTAGCTACCTACCTACAAAGTCCTCTGGCTTGACAACGGATTTAACTACCTAATTAGCTAGCCAGCTTGCTAGCCAGCTGATTTAAGTAGCTAGGTACCCTGATAGGTAGCTGGCTAGCCAGCTG
>NW_007255471.1:1916-2342 GCF_000164805.1 Carlito syrichta
CAGCTGAGCCAACTCGTTTGCTAAGCAGCTGGCTAGCTGATTCAACCAGCTCATTTAACCCCTTAGTTAACTAGCTAACAACCTGACTCAACCTGCTGATGTAACCCATTAGCTCACTAGCTAGCTAGCTTTCTTAACCAGCTGACTTATTCAAAAAGCTTACTTAACTAGCTGACTTAGCTGAATTAACTATTTAGTTCGCTGACTTAACTGGCTGACTTAACTAGTTAGCTAGCTGACTTAACTACCTAAATTAAATAGTTAGCTAACTATTTAACTAGTTGAGTAACTAGATGATTTAATAGTTAGCTAGCTAGTTAGGTAGAAGACTTAAATAGCTGACTTAAATAGTTAGCAATTTAGTGTGCTAGCTGACTTAGCTAGGTAGCTAGTTAGCTAGCTGACTTAGGTAGCTGACTTAAGTAG
>NW_007255472.1:0-8267 GCF_000164805.1 Carlito syrichta
ATTCCCTTTACTTAGGAGATGAGATCATTGGCTTCATGAAGTAGTTTTAACTTTGGAATAGTTTGATAATTTTGATGTGACTAAACATCCCTATTCACGACACTTTCAGATTTTGTTTCTTCTGCCTAATGTCAGGGAGAGAATGAACCCTTCGTGTCTCATGCTTAGGACCATGAAGGTCACATATTAGTAAAACTCCATCAATGTTTGTGATATTCACCAATTTATGAATTCTTCACTTTAATCCTATTGCTAATCCTTTTCTTTTCATGATTACCTATTTGTTGAAATAAATTAATCTGGAGAAATAAAAAACCTAATCAGGATTAACTGGGTGGAGATTTAGGAAGGTAATCAGATATCACTTTCTCATTTTGAAGACACTAGTTGAAAAGAGGTGGCATATGGAAAGGCCAACAAGTGCATCTGAGGAGCTGCTGGGAGACTCAGAAGTCTGGAGTCTGGAGTCACTGTCTGGTTTCTGTGAGATGTGAGCCCCCTGCCCACCACACCATATCTGGTAAGTCCTGGCCCTCCATGAAGAATCATCACCATTATGATCAATCATCAGGCCGCCCTGTCCAAATTAAAAGCCAGAATTTTCCTTTTTCTGTTTTTTTTCTATGAAAAGATATAAGCAGTTGATTTTGCCTATAAGTGCAGTGTTGCCTTCCTCATAAACATTTCAGGTTGGGTTGGTTTATGTCATTTAATTTTTTAATTTTAAATTTTTGAGTTGGTGTCTCACTCTGTCACCCAGCCTAGAGAGCAGTGGCACATTTCTGGCAATCCTTCTACCTCAGCCTTCCAAGTAGCTGGAACTATAGGCATGTGCTACCCTACCTAGCTAATTTTTTGATTTATCGTAGAGATGAGGTCTCACCCTTTGCCCAAGTTGGCCTTGAACCCACAGGCTCTGGCAATCCGCTTGCCTTGGCCTGACAAACTGCTAGGATTATAGACTTGAGCCATCCTGCCTGGCTTTGTTTATGTCATTTTAAAATTGCTTCACCCATTCGATTTTTATTTTATTAATTTTATTATTTTTTATTATTTTTTTAATTATAAGGATGTGGGGTACAATTCAGGGTTAGGTATATAAACATTGATTATGCAGGCACCCTTGTGGATGAGGTATGCCCCTCCCTCCCCTAGCAGTTTCCCTCAACTGCCAATACCCACCTCCCCCGACAGTTTTCCACTACTGCCAGTCGCTTTTAATCGCATTATAATTGTTCAAGGTCATCTTGTGAGTGAGAATATATGGAACTCATTTCTTTGTTTCTGTGATAAATCACTGAGTATGGAATTTTATTTCTTGACATTTAAGCATTTATGTGCCCTTAAAATATGGTTTCTCAACTTTGGACCTTTGTAGTAGAAGCTTTCATTTTAATGAAAACCTTAAAAATGTTCTATACAACATTTCTAAGAGTGGAATCTTTTTTCTAATATGCCGTCTATTCCTTCCTCTAATCATGTTTCTAAGTGGTAATTCTAAAAATGTAAGGCAAGGACTTTGGAATCTACATCTGAGAGTTAGTGTTTCGCATTTCTAACTTTCCCATGCTCAATAATACTGTAACATGACTTTTACATTTTCTCATTTAGTTTTTATAAAGCAAAGAAATGAAACCTTATCATAGGAATTTCCCCTTAATTAATCCCAGCCAGGTTAGGAACAGAGAATGTGGGTTGTGTTGGGCCACATGACACACCCACATGCATCCCTAGGGGCTTGAGCGATAATCAGTTATATCCCCAAACAGGGTAAGCAATATAGGGCAGGGTCCTTGAACACATGTCCCAGTTTGAATAGAATCCACTAGAGCACTCTATGGAAGTGGATGGTCTAGTGGCCACCTTGTCCTTCTTTGGCACTTGTGGAAAGATTTTCATGGTAAGGCAGGGGCAGAGGTATGGCTTTGCTACCACTGAGTGCGTAGTAGAATTGGGATAGCTTAAGATTGTTCCACCTTTGTCCGAGCAGTGGCATTGGGCCTAGGATAAGATAGGGTTACTTTAAGGATGTCTTTTCTCTGAATGAATCCCCAGATTTCCTTTTATGGCAGAATCATGATGAGCCTCCAGACCCCACCCAGACTCCTGGAACTGGTGGAGCACAGTCTGCCGGAGAAGGAGGCCATGGCCATCTCTGCTCTGGTGGAGCTGCCCATGGAGATCTTCCCATCGCTGTCTTGGAGGCATTCACCAGGAGATGCAGTGAGACACTGAAGGTGATGGTGCAGGCCAGGTCTTTCCCCCACTTTCCTTTGGGCTCCCTGATGAAAACGTCTAAAAGGGAGATCTTAACAAGGTGTGCTGGATGGGCATGATGGGCTGCTTTCCCAGAATGTTTGCCCCAGGTGAGATGAACCAGGTGTCCTGCTAGGGAGAGTCTAGGAGTTCTGGAAAGGGACAGTTGAGTCACTTAGAGTGGGGTTCATAGAATAGACCAGAGGCTTCAGTTGGTGCCAGTGTGGAAGTCCAGAGATGCCTTGACCTGCTGAGCCTCTTCTTGGAAAGAGTTCCCTGACAACAAGACTGCTTACCATGCAGGGACCACTGAGAAAACAGAAATCTTACTCCACACACTGGAACGTAAAGGTACTGGAAGTGGAGACCAGGCTTGATCAAAAACGAAAGGGGATGGAGAAGAGTCAGGGAGAGGGAGAAGATGGGATGGAAACAGCTGATGTCCATGGTGTGGAGTATAAGCTTAGGTCAGAGGTAGCTTTCTGGCCTAAATGCTAAGAATCTCCTTTTATTTTAATCCCAAGGAGGTGGTGGAACCTGCAAGAGCTGGATTTTCAGAATGTTGATCAGGACTTCTGGAGTGTATGATCTGGAGTTCCTGTTGCTCCCGAAGGCCTTGAGTAAGAGGAAAACAGTGGAGGATTGTCAATGGAGAAGAAGGCAGCAGCTATGGAAGGTGTTCATAGACCTTTGCCTCAAGGAAAGAACCTTGGATGAATTCTTTCTCTTCCTCTTTCTGTGGACCAAGCTGAGAAAAGGTTTACTTCACATGTGCTCTAAGAACCTGAATGCCCATTAAAATTATCATAAAGACACTAAAACTGGTTGACCTGGATTGAATCCAGGAGATTGAAGTGAATTACAGCTGGACACTGTCCGCGCTGGCGTGGTTTGCTCCTTACTTGGGCCAAATGTGTAACCTTCACAAATTTGTCCTTTCCAACATCCATGTTTCTCCCTACATTTCCCCAGAAAAGAAGGAGGAGTTTGTTGCCCAATTCACCTCTTAGTTCCTCAAGCTGGAACACCTCCAGAAGCTCTACATGGACTCTGTCCTCTTTCTTTTTGGCCACCTTGACCAGTTGCTCAGTTGAGGAAGGATGGGGAGCTGTCTCTGCAGACCAGAGCAAAGCTTTTTTGTTATAGTAAACACTGAAGGACATCTTCTTGTGCCAACCAGTTGTGATGTCACAGGGAAGAAGATTCTAGAATGTCAACCCACTGTGGTGTTCACTGTTCTACCCTGATGTGGGTATCACTTAACCACCCCAACATAGGCTGAGGTATACAATAGGGTAGATGCATTAGAGTGTGACACAATGCTAGGAAGCTATTTATTGGGAGGCTCAAGTCTAGGGCAGGTTCATTTGTGAATTCTTACTATAATTAAGTTGGAAAGCAGATTTAATCTGCTTCTGCAAATTTCAAAATATAACCTCTGTCCTCACACGCTTAGTGAGCATGAATGAGCCTGACTTTAATTCCTGCCAGTAAAAGATTGTTTTGAGCTGCAGGTAAGGTAATTAACATATGGAAAATGAATGATTCTGAAATAGAGTGTGGTGGAGTAGGTGTGAAGAGTAGTAAAAGTGATGGATGGGTTACTGATGGTTCAGGCATGTCAGTGAACCCTGCAGGCTGGCAACTTGAGGTGATGTTGCTGAATCCTACCTGGGTCTGTCCTGTATACATTTCTCCACTAGGCTCCTATGGCACAGTTTGGGGTATTTATTTATTTATTTTTTGAGTCAGATTCTCACTCTGTCATCCAGATTGAAGTGCTGTGGCACATTCTTGGCCACTATAGCTTTGACCTGCTGAGCTCAGGTAATCCTTCCACCTCAGTCTTCCAAGTAGGTGGAATTAGAGGTGTGTGCCACAACTCCTGGCTACTTTTTTTAATTATAGAGAGGATTACTCACCAAGTTTCCCAGGCTAGTCTTGAACCACTGGACTCAGGCAATCTATAGGTGTGAGTTATCACATCAGGTGGTTGGTGGTATGTACAGATGAAGAAAGGGAGGTTTAGACATTCTGTGGGATTGACCCAGTTACATGAGTGATGGTGAAAGGACTCAGCCTCCTTGTTGTTATTGTTGGGGTCTCATTCTGTTGCTTAGGTTGGGCAGCATTGGCATGCTCATGACCACCACGGCTTGACCTGCTGGGCTCACGTGATCCTTCCACATCAGCCTTCCATGTAGCTGGAACTAGAGGCATGTGCCACCACACCCTGCTAATTGTTTGATTTATTGTCGAGACAAAGTCTAACCAAATCGCCTAGGCTGGTCTTGAATTCATGAGCTCGGGTATTCCTCTCACCTGGGTCTCCCAAAGTGCTGGGGTTACAGGTACGAGACTCTGTGACCTGCTGACTCAGCCTCCTAAGAGGTTGGGTTTTGACAAAAATATGGTCAGACCAACCTTGAGCTGGGGGAATATTGTCATCTTCCACTTGAGGTCATTTCCTTCCATTCCTCATTACCATCCCCCAGGACTGACTGCTTGTGTCTCCTCAGATGCCTGAAGAACCCCTTGAGGACCCCGGCAATAACTAACTGCCTGCTGTCCGAATCAGACCTGAGGCATCCATCCGAGCGCCTGAGCATCAATCAGCTGAAGGTCCTGGACCTCAGTGGCGTCAGATTGTCCCACTACAGTCCTGAGTCTTTCTATGTTCCGATAGAAAAGAGAGCTGCCACTGTCCAGACCCTGGACATAGATGAATGTGAGATCAAGGACTCCCAACTCAATGCCATCCTGCCTGCCCGGAACTGTTGCTCTCAGCTCACCACCCTTAGCTTTTGTGGAAATCCCATCCTGATGGCCACCCTGAAGCCAACTGTGCCACACTGTCAGAATGAGCACCTTAAGCCTAGAGCTGTACAACATCCCTCTCGAGACTTGTGGCAGCCTGGGTGCCCTCCACCACAGGAGATTTGCCCAGCTTTGGGATGAGCTGATGGAGATACTGAGGGACTCAGGAATTCCCAAGAGGGTCCTGTTCTATACCATCCCTTCCTCTCATTGTGGCAACAGTGAATTCTATGACCTGGAAGCCTGTCAGTGGATGTTGCCTAGGTGGATGCATATCTCAAAAGAATTCTTCAGGTCACTTGGAAAATGTCTAGGGTGTAGGTAACATAAGCATAAAGCCCATTCTTTCAGATGTTTGCTCAAACAGAAAGGTGATGCAGCAGGGAGCAGGCCCTGAGAGGAAATATTGACTTCAGGAGTAAATGGGACCTTTGGGGACATGTGTCATGTAAAGCCAGAAATGGAAATCTAATTTCTAAAGTAGGGTTTGCACTTGAGAAGTATATGAGGATTTACCCCATTCATGCATCATTATAAATAAATGGTCATTAATAAAAAGAACATTAGTATATATTCTCTGTTCTCCTCCATGATCTTTTAACCTGTTTAAACAACTTACACCTTAGGAATTGCCAGTTACCGATAAGGAGAAAAGAAGCACCGAGCTGTTTGATGAATGATGTTTGTCTCTGGGAAGTCAAGGTGTCAAAATGACATTTGACCATTTGGATCGATTCTCTTCCATTCCTTTCTTCCGTCTGGGCATTTGTCATCTTCTTATTTTCTGCAGCTATTCAGTGTGTTCATACACACTTTGTACACACACAGGGCCTGGAACATTCAATGTGAGTAAGCACGAACCACCGGAGTAAAGCCCTTTCAATGTCTCTCAGTGATAACCAGATGCTGAGACCCTTTTCTCTCCTATTAGGTGGATCCAGAAGAATCATTTCCTGGTCACTGTCTGTGCTGGGAAAGGGCTTTACCGCACAAGGTGTGGTCCTGTGTCCTGGGAAGGGACATCCACACTGTAAGGAGGGGGAACCCCCAAAATTCTGGAATTTATTTATAAAAAATTGTGTATTTCTTCTTAAATGTTTAAGCTCTGGGCACCTTCAAAGTACTTCCCGTTTAATGTACTACACCTATCATTTTTTTCTATTGCTTAAAATAATTTTTGAACTCATCAAACTGGATGCCTTTTAGTGCTCCTGCCATTTTTACTTTCATCTCTTCTACATCAGCAAAATATTTCCCTTTGAGGACTTTGTTCATCTAAGTAAACAAAGAAGTCACTGAGGGTGAGATCAGATGAATAAAAAGGATTGGGTAAGGAGGGTCATTTTGTTTTCTGATCAAAAATGCTGAACAGTTACATGGGATTTTTCTTCTGCACACTGTGATACAATCTCTTCCAAACTGCCACATAAAAACTTGGGATGATCGCTTGATCCAGAGGAACAAAATCTGAGTGTACTACAAGGAGTCCATCTCCCTAGGTCTTCCTTATTTATTATCTGCAGTCTCAGGGCATCACCATTCCATGCCTGTCAACTTGGTGGGTAGCTGCCCTTTCTGAATGAAATTAGTTGTGGTTATTAAGATATCCAAAGCCCTTTGTAGTAAAATACTAAAATGATATAGACTTTCAACATGTTTTAAATGTTTCTATATAACAATCACAAACTTATCTTTGGGGAGGAGCTAGCTCATGGCAATGAGACATCTAAACATCTCCCTTCTCCAGTCAAGGAGGCTAGTGTGGCATGTTTTGAAATCACAGGACTCTGCAGCAATTTGGATGGATTTGGAATCGATCATTCTCAGTGATCTATCACAGAAACAAAGAATAGCGTACTATATGTTCTTACTCATAAGCGGACCTTGAACAATTATAATACTATAAGAAAGCATTTGACAGTAATGGAAAACTGTCAGGGGAGGGGGCTGAGGTTGGCAGTTGAGGGAAACTGCTAGGGGATGGAGGAGTATACCACATCAACAAGGGTACCTGCATATTCAATGTATGTAATAACCCTGAATTGTACCCCACAATAAAAAAAAAGAAATCACATATTAGCAGGGCGCAGTGGCTCATGCCTGTAATCCCAATACTTTGGGAGGCAGAAGTAGAGGATTTCAAGAGCACAGAGGTTCAAGATCAGCCTGGGTAACTTGGCAAGACCTCATCTCTACAATAAATAAACAATTTAGCTGGGCATGGTAGTGCGTGTCTGTAGTTCTAGCTATTTGGAAAGCTGAGGTAGAAGGATCACTTGAGTCCAGAGGCTCCAGTGGCTGTGAGCATGCCACTGCACTCCAGTCTAGGGACAGAGTGAGCCTCCTACCTGAAAGAGAGAGAGAGAGAGAGAGAGAGAGAGAGAGAGAGAGAAAGAGAGACTGTGTATCATGAGAGGATGAATAATGATGATGTGCCTGCGGGCAGTGAGTGAATTTCCCTGTGGAGGGTGATCCTAAAGAAAGGACACCCAGAGAATGACCCTGCTGGGTTTCAGGGCCGGTGTTGGGCAGGGACCTGTGACAAGAGCCTTAGTTTCCCTGTAAAATGAGGATGAAGTTACCCGCCAGCTCCTGAGTCCTTTGTAAGATCTCAAAAAATGATGCACATGTAGGACTTGGCACGGGGAATGGCATACAGGAAGAGCTCAATGAATGCATCTTTTCCTTCTCTTTCCCTTTTAGCAGAAGTCCTCAGCATTTTCATCCATCAACATGAGAAATTAAAATAAAATCATCCAACCAGCTGAACACAAGCCCTCTTGTCCAAGGATGCCCCAGAGAAATCTTGCAAACTGAGACACCAGCCATGGGGAGATGGGAGGGTGGACAGGCTTCATTTTATCCTCTCCCTTTTGTGGATTAGACACAACCACTGACCAGCATTCAAGTTAATATAGAGATCATAAGGCAGAGACTGGACTATTTGTGGTCATGAACAACCAAATTATAATAAACAGGACCTAAGGTCATGCCAGGTCAGGGTTAAGTCACACACACTTACACTTAATGAACAAACTATATTCCAACTGCCACAAGGATTTTCCCTTTCTCTGGTAGCCAAACTATCACTGACCTCAAGATAAGCAATATCCAGACAATGCAGCTCATCTACCTCCAGACACTAACTGAGCCCCTAATTCGACCAGCCATAAACTACCGCTTTGATTGGAAAA
>NW_007255472.1:9157-10274 GCF_000164805.1 Carlito syrichta
TTGCAGGCATAGAGTCTCCTTTCTAAACACATAACACTGTGATTCATCTGTTGACAAATCTTGCATTCTATTTCTGATAACGAGATGGAGCACGAGAACTCGGGGCACACAATGGGACCCGGTCTCTGCAAGTGGCCACACTTTAATCAGGATTAACCCAAACAGCAGAGTCTTTGCAGCCAATAGGGAGTGTGATGGGGAGTGCAGGATTGAACCCTTCCCTCCTGATCATAAGAGAAAAACTTCCTAGCCAAAATATTTACCTGCCTTCTGCTGGTATGTTTGCCCAGATGACACGTTAGTGTTACAAAATAGGACTATATTGTACGTTTCAAATGTGCTATTATGTAAATACTACTTAAGTACAAATGTGTTCTGAGCTATGTTAATAATAAAACAGTCATGTGGATTAATGATTGTGTGCATTCTGAGAGATGCATCAGTGGGCAACTTTGTTTTTGTGTGAACATCGTAGAATGAACTTACTAGATGTTGTAGGTGACTGCAACATAGGCCATGTGGTACAGTCTATGGGTGCCCAGGATGTTCATGTATACAGCATGTAACTGTACTCAATACTGTTAGGCAACTGTTACACAATGAAAATATTTGTGTATCTAGGCATATCTAAGCATAGAAAGGAACAGCAAAAATAAAGGATAAAGGTGTAAAATTGCATACCTGCAAAGTGAATAACCATGAATGGAACTTGCAGGATGGGAAGTTGTTCTGGGTAGTCTGAATGTGGATGGTGAGTGAAAGTCAAGGTCTAGGACATTACTTTATGCCCCTATAGACTTGTAAACACTCTACATTTAGGCTACAGTAACTTTATTAAAATATTATTATATTTTAATAATAAATTAAACTTACTGTAGCATTGTTACTTTACAAAATTTTCCATTGATTAAACTCTTCAATTCTTTTAAAAGAACTCTTAGCTTAAAGCAAACATGGTAGAGCTGGACAAAAATATTTACTTTGTTTATGTTCTTATTGCACGAGCTTTTTTTAAATTACTTTTTAAGTTTCTTGAATATTTGCTTAAAATGGAAACACAGACAAATACATTAGCCTGTACTTGTACAAAATCAGTATTATTGACAACACTGACTTT
>NW_007255473.1:0-870 GCF_000164805.1 Carlito syrichta
AAAGTTTTTTGTATTAATCAGGGTATAGAACAAAGAGTATAATATGAATGATTCATTGAACATTATGGAAAACACTTTGAATGATTTGTATTGAAATTGTGCACCTGTGACCTTAATGTAAGCATGGCAGGCATCATGGAATTCGAATTGTTTGCTTGGAAATTGCAGATCTCATGGTGGTCTTGTGATGCATAGTTTGTAAAGCACGGAACTTGTACGCCCCCAGTAAGTGATTATCACACTGCTGGAGGGTATAGAAAATGGTATATAAGTTGGAAGGAGTCCGAATAAAATTTGGCTTCAGTCCTGATCAGACTGTTCCCAGAAGAACTGCCTCCGAGTGGTCTCTTCTCGCCGTCCAGATTCTCTGGTGCGGGTCCTAACCCACCCTTGGTCAGTGCTGGTCACCGACAGTCATGTAATAGGGATCACACATTTTCACCAATGCAGGAATGTGAGATTTTCTAGTATCATCTGACAGAGGTGTTGCTCTTTTAATCATTAGAGCATCTTGGATCAGTGGTTTCTTTCTTTCCTTTCCTCCCTCCCTCCTTCCTTCCCTCCCTATGTCCCTCCTTCTCTTTCCTTCCTTTCTGAACTCCACTTTCTTCCCCATCCAACTTGGTTAGTGGTTCTGGTACACAAAGGCTTTCAGTTGGACTCACCAGTCCATTGCAACCTAGTCTGAAAGTCACAAATAAAACTCAGTGTGAGAATGACAAACAGTAAAAGGGAAGCAGTCTTTGCCTCCTGAGGGTATGGTTTATAAGACAAACATACAAACCTCCTGCCACCACCACTCCCACCTAAGCTTAAGGCCTGCGAGTAAATCATGAAAAGCTTACATGGAGAGACTTAACTGGCAGTCTT
>NW_007255473.1:2312-3098 GCF_000164805.1 Carlito syrichta
AAAATAAACTTGCAAATGGAATGATGTCTATAGTAATCATTTGAATATTTTAGGTAGAAGAATCCCATAGTCTCTGGCCAAGACTATTCCATCAGGGTGAATCCATCCAAAAAATGCAAGTGTTACTATTTATCTCCAGATAATTGAGCAGCATATGGTGATAGCATGCTTAGTCATATGGAATAATTATCATTATTTAGTCTTAAATATCCATTTAATAAATATACATATTTAAGATGGAAAGTGCATGCCACAAGTGTCCTTTTGTCTCAGTTTCATTGCACCACAGAAGCTTTGCTATGCATGTTCCTTGATTGAGATGAAAAATCTAAGATTTTTCCCAATTGAAGAACACAGAGAAACTTGAATCCAGCAAGTCAAGGCAGAAAAAATAAACAAGCAGGTCTTTATTGTTAAGCTTGCTCTTGGCTTTTACTCTTTCCTGAGAAACCTGGATTTTCCTTCAAACTCTGACCTACAACAAAAACTAAATTAATTAACTGATGAACCTGTGGTACTAAATATTTGTGCACGTGCGCGCGCACACACACACACACACACACACACATTTACATATATAATTACTTTTTTTTGGTTAAAGAACACTAAAAGTTGAAAACAAGACACTATGGAACAGGCAAAATTGACAAAATTTTTTGAGTTTTTATACATGAATTTTTTTCTTTCTTTTTAAAAATTTTATTTTAGATTCAGGGGATACATATGCATGTTCATTACATGTATGTATTATGTAGTCCTGGGGACTGGGTCTCAGGTGCCCCATTC
>NW_007255474.1:0-3187 GCF_000164805.1 Carlito syrichta
CCCATATGAACTAACTAGCTTTTTAACTAGGTAGCAAGCTGGCTAGACACCTGACTGAACGTGCTGACTTAACTAGCTACTCAACTGGATAGCCAGCTGACAAAACTAGCTGAATTAACTACTGGCCAGCTGGCTAGACAGCTGACTTAATTGCCTAGCTATCTAGCTAGCCAGCAGCTGTGCCAACTGACTTAACTAGTTGACTTAACTAAGTAGCCAGCTGGCTACCCAACACACTTTACTAGCTCTCTACATACCTAGACAGCTGAATAGTCAGCTGACTTAACTAGCTGACATATCTAGATAGCCTGATGGCTAGCCAGCTGACTTAACCAGCTACCTACCTACATGGCCCACTGCCTTACCAGCTGACTTAACAACCTAACTATGTAACTAATCTGCTGGCCAGCGAGCTGACTTACCTAGGTGACTTAACTAGCTAGCCATCTGGGTGGCAAGGTGACTTAACTAGATAGGTACCCTTATAGGCATCTGTCTAGCCAGCTGACTTAACTAACTGACTTTACTAGCTGGTGAGTTGACTTAACTAGCTAACTTAACTAGCTAGCTATCTAGCTAGCCAGCTGACTTAATTATCTGACTTAATTAGCTATCTACCTAGCCAGCCAGCTGGCTGGCCAGCTGACTTAACTAGCTGACTCAACCAACTAGCGAGATGGCTAGCCAGCTGACTTAACTAGCTGACTCAACTAGATGGCCAGCTTCCTTTCCAGCTGAATAAATTATCTGACATAACCAGCTAGCCAGCAGTGCAGCCAGCTGACTTAAATAGCTAGCTACATAGCTATCCAGATGGGAAGCAAGCTGAATTAAGTAGCTGACTTAAAAAGCTAGCCAGCTGGATTGGCAGCTGACTTAATTAGCTTGTTACCAAGGTAGACAGCTGAATAGCCAACTGACTTAATTAGATGACTTAACCTGCTAGCCACCTGGCTAGCCAGCTGACTCCACTAACTGACTTAACTAGTTAGCCATCTGGCTAGCTATCTGACTTAACTATGTCTCTACCTAGCTAGCTAGCTGGATAGCCAGTTGACATAATGAGCTGACTTAATTAGCTAAAGAGCTGGCTAGCCAAATGACTTAACTAGCCAAAGGCTTGCTACCTAACTAGCCAGCTGGCTAGCCAGCTGACTAAACTAGCTGACGTAAATAGCTGGCCTGCTTGCTAGTCAGCTGAATTAACTAGCTTGCTATATCGCTAGCCATCTAGCTAGCCAGTTGACTTAACTAGGTGTCTTAAATAGCTAGCCAGCTGTCTATCCAGTTGATTTAAGTATCAAGCTACATTGCTATTCAGCTGGCTAGGCAGCTGACTTAACTAGGTGTCTCAACTACTTAGCCAGTGGGCTAGATATCTGACTTAACAATCTAGCGACCTAGCTAACCAGGTGTCTAGGCTGCTGTCTTAACTAGGTGACTTTACTAGCTAGCCAGCTGGTTAGCAGGATGACCTAACTACCTAGCTACCTAACTTGCCAGCTCGAAAGTCAGCTGTCTTAACAAGCTAGCTTGCCAGCTGACTTAACTAACCAGCTACCTAGCTAGCCTGTTGGCTAGTGAGTTGACTTAACAAGGTTACTTAAGTAGCTAGCTAAATAGGTAGCCAACTGACTTAATTAGCTAGCTTCGTAGCAAGGCAACTGATTTGCCAGCTGACTTAAAATGCTCACTTAACTAGATAGCAAGCTGACTTAAACAGCTGGATACTTAGCTAGAGAGCTGGCTTAACTAGCTGTCTTAAACATCTAACTACCTAGCTTTCTATCTAGCTAGCCAGCTGCAATAACCAACTGACTTATCTGTCTACCCAACTGATATAGCTAGCTGACTTATAGAGCTAGTTTATAGCTAGTTTCCTAGCCAGCCAGCTGACTGAAGTAGCTGAGATAACTAGGTGGCCGGATGGCTGGCCATCTAACTTAACTAGTTTTTTAACTGGCTAATCAGTTGGCTTAGAGTTGACTAACTACCTAGCCTGCTGGTTGCCAGTTGACTTAATGAGTTGACTTAACTACCTAGCCTGCAGAATGCCAGCTAACTTAACTAGCTGATTTAACTTGCTACTCAGCAGGCTAACCAACTGACTTAATTAGCTGGCTACCTATCTAGACAGCTGGTTAGCCAGCTGAATTACCTTGCTGACTAAAGCTAGCAATCTGGCTAGCCAGTTTACCAATCTAGCTAGCTACTTACCTAGCCAGCAGGCTAGCCAGCTGACTTAACTAGGTGAATTGAACAGCTAGCCTGCTGGCTAGCAAGCTGACTTTCCTTGCTTGCTACCTACCTATCAAACTGGCTAGACGGATGACTAAACTAGATGATTTAACCAGCTAGTCAGTTGGTTACCCAGTTGAATTAACTCTCAGACATCACTAGTTAGCCAGGTAGCAATCTAGCTTACTTAACTATCTAGTTACCTACCTTGCCTGTTGGTTTACCAGTTCTATTAACTAGCTGAATTAATGAGCTAACCAGCTAGCTAGCCAACTGACTTAACTAGCTCAGTACCTAGCTAGCCAGCAGCTATAAATTGTTAGGTAACTAGCTAACTAGCTAGCTAACAAGCTGACTTAAATAGTAGCAGACTAGCAAGCTAGCTGATTTAACCAGCTGGCTGACTAGTTAGTTTACTCGTTTTCTAATGTGCTAGCTAGGTGACATAATCATCTGACTTAACTCGTTAACTAACAAGCTGGCTAACTGACACAACCAGCTGACTTAACTCGTTAGCTAACTAGATATCTAGCTGACTCATCCAGCTGGCTTAACTCATTAGCTAACTAGCTAGCTAGCCTATTCAACCAGCTTATTTAACCCATTAGTTAAATAGCTAACTCCCTGACTCAACCTGCTGACGTAACCCATTAGCTCACTATTTAGCTAGCTGTATTAACCAGCTAATTTAGGAAACTGACTTACCTAGATGACTTAGCCAGCTGACTTATATATTTCGCTAACTGACTTAACTGGGTGACTTAACTAGTTAGCTAGCTGACTTAACTACCTGAAATAAATAGTTAGTTAACTATTTAACTAGCTGAATAACTAGCTGATTTAATAATTAGCTTACTAGTTAGGTAGCAGACTTAAGAAACTGACTTAAATAATTAGCTAACTATTGAGCTAGTTGACTAAGCCAGCTAGTTATTTAGCTAGCTGACTT
>NW_007255475.1:0-1009 GCF_000164805.1 Carlito syrichta
TTTAGTCAGCCTGCTAGCTAGTTAAGTCAGTGAGTTAAGTAAGCGGGGGAGCCAGCCACCGAGCTGGGTAGCTAACTAGTTAAGTCGGCTTGCTAGCCAGTTAACTAGTCAGTTAAATAACTTAGTTAAGTCAGCTCAATATCCAGCTGATTAGCTAGGTAGCTAATAGTTAAGTCAGCTGTCAAGCCAGCAGGCTATGTAGGTAGCTAGCTGGTTAAGTCAGATGGCTATCCAGCTGGCTAGCTAGGTACCTTGGCAGTTAGGTCAGCCAGCTAGCTAGCTGGCTAGCTAGTTAAGTCACCTAGTTGCATCAGCTTTCCAGACATTTGGCTAGTTATGTAGCTAGATAGATAAGTCAACTGTCTATCCCGGTGGCTCTCTAGTTAAGTCACCTAGATAAGTCAGTTGGCTAGCCAACTGGCTAGCTAGGTAGCTGGATACTTACGTCAGCTCACTAGACAGCTGGCTACTTTGTTAAGTCGACTAGTTAAGTAAGCTTACAAGCCAGAGCCCAGCTATATATCAACCTGGTTAATTCAGCTGACTAGCAAGCAGGCCATCTGTTAATTTCAACTAGTTAAGTCATCTGACTTGAAGATGGCTAGCTAGGTAGTGAGCTAGTTATGTCAAGCCAATGGGATACATAGGTAGCTAGCTAATTAAGTCAACTGGTTAGTCAGCTGGCTATCTACTGATGTCAGCTAGTTAAGTCAGCTGGTTGGCCAGGTGGCTAATGAGGTAAGTCACATAGTTGAGTCACCTGGCTAGTCAGCTGGTTAGTTGGTTAAGTCAGCTAGTTAATTCAAGTGGCTAGACATCTTGTTAGCTAGGTAACTAATTTGTTAAGTCAACAGTCTACCCTGCTGGCTAGCTGGTTAAGTCAGCTAGTTAAGTCAGCTGGCTAGTCACCTGACTTATTGGTAGCTAGCTAATTTTGTCTGCTGGCTAGAGAGCTTGGTAGCTAGTTAAGTCAGCGAATTAAGTGAGCTGGCTTGCCGACTGGCTAGCT
>NW_007255475.1:2058-2684 GCF_000164805.1 Carlito syrichta
CTATTTTAGCCGACTGACTATCCAGTTGTTCAGCCCGCTAGCTAGCTAGACAGCTGCCTAGCCAGCTAGCCAGCCAGGTAGCTAGCTAGTTAAGACAGCTTGGTAGCCATGTTACCAAACAGGTAGCTAGTTAGTTAAGTCACCTGGCTAGCCATCTAGCCAGCCAACTAGCTAGTCAGCTAGTTAAGACAGCTATCTAGCCAGTTAGCTAGTTAAGTCAGCTAACAAGTCAGCTAACTATTTAGCTACCTAGTTAAGTCAGCTAGCTAGTCATGTTGCTAGTAAACCAGCTAGTTAAGCCAGTTAGAAAGTCAGCTATCTATTCAGATTATTAAAGTCAGCTAGCCAGCTAACGACCCAGTTAACAAGCTAATTAAGTCAGCTAGTTAGACAGCTTGATAACTTGTTTGCTAGCTAGTTATGTCAGCTAGATAGCCAGTTAGCAAGTCAGCCAGCTCATTAAGTCAGTTAGCAAAACAGCAACTTACTTAGCTGACTAGTCAGCTAGCAACTCAGCTAGCTGGTCAGGTAACTAGTGGGATCACTTGCTTTCCATCAGGTCAGCTAACTAGTTGGCTCACTCGCCTGCCCACCATTCAGCAAACTAGTAGACTCGCTCACCAGCC
>NW_007255476.1:0-1332 GCF_000164805.1 Carlito syrichta
CCATTCCATTAATTTCTTTTTAATTCTTCTCCATTACATTCCTCTCCATTCCACTTTATTACATTCCATTCCTCTCCATTCCATTTCATTTTACTCTATTCCATGCCTCTCCATTCCAATCCACTGCATTCCATTCCACTTAACTCCTTTATTTTCCATTTCATTGCATTCTATTTCTTTCTACTCCAATCCTCTCCATTCTGTTCTTCTCCATCCTATTCTTCTCCATTCCATTACTCTCCATGCTATTCATCTCCATTCCATTCCAAACCCAGCCATTCCATTCCATACCATTCCTCTCCATTTCTTTTCATTCCCTTCCTCTGCATTCAATTACATTCCATTGCATCCCATTACATTCCACTATTCCATTCCATTTAACTTCATTATATTCCATTTCTTTCCATTCCATTCCACTCCTATGCATTCCATTCCCTTCCTTTTCTCTCCATTTAATTATTTTCCATTCCATTCCTTCTTTTTAGATTCCTTTCCTTTCTTTTCCTTTGGATTCCTCTACATTCCATTCCATTGCACTCCATTCCATTCATCTCCATTCCATTCCACTCCACTAATTCCCTTTCCATTTCTTTCTTCTCCATTCCATTTCATCATTTTATTTTCTACTCCAATTCTCTCCATTCTATTCCTCTCCGTTCTATTCCTCTCCATTCTATTCCTCTCTGTTCTATTCGTCTCCATTCCATCCTACTCCCAGGCATTCCGTTCCATGCTATACCTCTCTATTCCTTTCCATTACATTCCTCTTCATTCCATTACATTCCATTGTATTCCATTTCATTGCACTCTTCTCCATTCCATTCCTCTTAATTATATTCAATTTCTTATCATTCCTTTCCACTCTTCTGCATTCCATTGGCTTTCTTTTCTCTTCATTTCATTCGTTTCCATTCCATTCCTCTATACTCCATTCGATGTTTTTAAATTCCTTTCCATTTCTTACCTTTGGATTCCTCTCAATTCCATTCCATTCCACTACATTCCATTCCACTCCATTCCATTCCTCTCCATTCCTTTCCATTCCCCTCAATTCCATTTCATTCCATTCCATTCCCCTCCATCCCATTCCATTATATTCCTTCCCACTAAATTCTTCTCCATTCCATTCCATTCCACTCCACTCCATTCCACTCCACTCCATTCCATTCCATTCCTCTCCATCCTATTCATTGTATTCCTTGCCACTCCATTTCTCTCCATTCCATTCCATTTCATTCCATTGAACTCATTCCATTCCATTTGTCTCCATTGCTCTCCAGGCAATTTCCTTCCATTCCCTTCTTCACCATTCTATTTCACTCTATTCCATTC
>NW_007255476.1:2015-3046 GCF_000164805.1 Carlito syrichta
TTCAATTCCAATGCATTGCACTCCATTCCATTCCTCTCCAATAAATTCCTCACCATTCCATTCCTGTATTCCATTGCATTCTTTCCATTCCATCCCATTCCACTCCATTCCATTCTATTCTATTCCATTCCATTGCATTCCACTGCATTCCATTCCAGTCCAATTCATTCCACTCCCTTCCATTCCATTCCTCATTCCATTTCTTTTTACTCCTTTCCTTTCCTCTCCATTCCATTCCATTCCATGCTATCAATTCGATTTTTTCCATTTCATTCCTCTCCATCACATTCCTCTAAATTCCATTCCATCTCTTTTCATTCGTTTCCATTCCTTATTATTTGATTCCTCTTATTTCCCTTCAATTCCTCTCCCTACAATTACTTTCCATTCCAATGCAATCCATTGTATTTCTCTAGATTCCATTCCTCTCCATTCCAGTAATCTCCATTATATTACACTCTCCTCCATTCTATTACATTCTACTCCATTCTATTTTACTCCATTCCATTCCTCTCCATTCCAATCCTCTCCATTCCATTACATTTCACTACTTTCCTTTCCATTCCTTTCTTCTCCTTTCCATCAAATCTATTTCTTTCTACTCCATTCCTCTCCACTCTATTTCTCTCCATTCTATTCCTCTCCATTCCACTACTCTTCAATTTTATTCATCTCTATTCCATTCACAGTCTTTCCATTCCATGCTATTCCTCTCCATTCCTTTTCATTCCATTCTTCTCTATTTCTTTCTTCCCCATTCCATTTCTGTCCATTCCATTGCCTTCCACTACATTCCATTTTACTGCTTTCATCAACTTTCCTTTCTTTTCTATTTCATTAGTCTCTCTTCCATTCTTCTCCATTCCATTCCATTCCATGCCTTTCTACTTCATTCCATTCCTCTGGATTCCATGCCATTACTCTCCGTACCATTCTTCTGTGTCACGTTCCAATTCATTCCATTCCTCGCCTATCCTGTCCTTTCAATTTTATTCCATTACTCTCTATTCCATTCCATTCAACTTCAATCC
>NW_007255477.1:0-12938 GCF_000164805.1 Carlito syrichta
TCAGGCAATCCACTCACCTCAGCCTCCCAAAGGCGCGGGATTACAGGCTGAGCCACCGAGCCCGGCTTGCTTTTTGCTTTATTATAAGGGTGTGGGGTACAAGTCAGGATTAGGTACATATGCATTGTATGTGCAGGTGAAGTTTGAACTTCCAGCTGGTCCTCACTTCCCCTGGCTTAGAACCAGGTACCCTTTGTGTTGTCACGTGTCTCATCGTACCCCCGCTCCCTTCCCCCTAGCAGTGTTCTGGGACTGCCAATCCCTCCTTTGTGTTATCAAGAGCCCTCCTTTGTGTTATCATGGTTAATGTTCAGGTCCCATCTGTGAGTGAGAACATGTGGTATTCTATTCTTTGTTTCTGTGATAGGTCACTAAGAATGATTGTCTCCAGTTCCATCCAGTTTGCTGAGAAGTCCATGATTTTGTCCCTCTTTATGGCTGCATAATATTTCTTCATGTATATATACCACATTTTCTTTATCCAGTCTAATTGAATGGGCAGTGGGGGTGGTTCCATGTTTTTACTATTGTGAATAGTGCGGCAGTAAACATGCATGTGCAGGTATCTTTTTTTGTAGAACAATTTGCGTTCCTCTGAGTACATTCTCAGGAGAAGGATTACTGGATCGTATGGAAGGTCAATTCTAGTTCCTTTAGATATTGCCACACTATTTTCCGTAGAGATTGTATTACTTTGCACTCCCATCAAAGTAAATGGTACTGGAAAAACTGACCACATGCAGAAGAATGGAACAGAACTCTTACCTATTACTATATACAAAAATCAATTCTAAATGGATCAACGACTTAAACATAAAACCTTGAAACTATAAGAATCTTTGGAGAAAATGCAGGCACCCTTATGCACATTGGAGTAGGCAACCAATTCTTGATCAAATCCCCAGAAGCATATGCCATAAAAGAAAAGATAGACAAGTAAGACCTCATCAAACTGAAAAGTTTTTGCACAGCATCAAGAAAGCGGGGAGGTAATCCACAGAATGGGAAAAAATATTTGCTAATTATGTATCTGAGCAAGATACTTATTGACATCTCTGATAACAATAGTCTCATCTATAAAATGAGATAGTGATTGTCAGTAATATAAATCAGATTATGACACAAAACTCATTTTTGACACTCTAGATTTCCATTTCACTTAAAATAAAATACAAACTACTTACCATCGCTTTTGGGACCCTTCCTAACTGGGCCCCTTGCCTAATTTTTCTAACCCCCTCTTGTTACCACACTCCCCTTGCTTACCATATAGCAACAGTCACTATCTTTAACTTTATTCTTTTTATTTTTCCAAAGCTGCCTTGATTGCATTTGGAACTTTCTACTTTAAAACATGACTTTTTGTGGGATATGTTTTCTTTTTTCTTTTTTCCTTGAACCAACTTGTTTATATCAGTTTTGTGTTTGTTTTGTTGTGTTTGAAAATAGTGTCTTTAAAAAAAATCAGTTAATATTTTGCTGTTTTAACTTCGTGAATCATTTGATTAATCTTTATAAATGCTGGGACCAAAACTCTACTCTTATTTTTCCAGTTTTGTGGAAGATTAGTTAAATTCCTAGAAGTAAACTTACTAAGTCAAAAGATAGGAGTGTTTTCAGATCTATGATTCCTATATCAGTAATTTTTTTTGAGACCTTACCTGTCCAAAAGTTTTCATTTGCTCTCATGCTTGATGGATAGTTTGCCTGAATATAAAATCCCAGGATCAAAGTTATTTTTTCCCAGATATTAAAGACATCCTGTTGTCTTTAAAAATCACTTTTATTGAGGTATAATTAATGTACTGTACAATGTACTGTGCACAATGCACTGGTTTTTAATATAGTCACAGAGTTGTACACCATCATCACAGTCCATTGCAGAACATTTTTATCACACTGTAAAGAAACTCCTTGGAGTTATTAGCAGTCTCTCCCTATTCCCACCAACCCTTTTGACTTAAGCAACAAGTAATCTACTGTCTGTTTCCATTGTCTTTTAATGTTGCCGATAAAAAGTCTGATACTAAATTAATTCTAGTTTTGTTTGTTTTTTGGTTTTTTTTTTTGAGTTAGAGTCTTACTCTTTCTCCCTGGCTGGAGTACAGTGGCACACTCATGGCCACCCCAGCGTTGACCTGCTGGGCTCAGGCGATCCTTCCACCTTAGCCTTCCAGGTAGCCAGAACTACAGTCATGTACTGCCACATCCAGCTAATTTTTTTTTTTTTTAGAGATGAGGTCAAGTTGCCCAGGCTGTTCTCAAACCCATAGGCTCAGCAATCTCCTTACCTCGGCCTCCCAACGTGCTAGGATTACAGGCTTGAGCCACCATACCCGGCCAATTCTAGTTAATTTTATAGGAAGCTTTTAGGGTTTTTGTTTCAGTTTTGAATTTCCGGAATTTAATTATGGAAGCTAGGATTTATCCAGATATGGATCTTTTAACACATCTGCCTTAGCCTCACTGAGTCCTATTAGTTAGAATATTGGTGTTTTTCTTTAACTCCAAATGTTTTTAGTATCTTATTTTATTCTATTTACTTTGTTTAGAGCTCTTATTAAACGTATTTTGACCTCCCAAGTGTATTCTTCAACTTTTTCCTTACATCATCGATTTCTCTCTTTCCTCTCTACCTTCTGGGAAGTTTATATTACAGATCACTACTATGATCTTTATCAGTACTCATTCTGTTACTGACTGCTTCTCCTAAAATATTTTCTTAATATTTTCATTTCCCCTAACCCGGTTGTTCTGTTTGTTCATTGTGATCTTTTTCTTTCCTCTTGGATTTTCAGTGTTTTGTGATTCTTGTCTGTCAATATTTGTGAATAAAGGACTAAGTTGTTGAAGAACTTTGCAGTTATATGGGTCTAGGATTCTTACCTAATGAGAAGCCTGGATATGTTTTGTACAAGTATTGTGTATTCATTGACTGGCTTTCCTCTAGGATGCAGGAATTGTAGGAGGCAGGCTTAGGGTTTCCCCAATTACAAAAGTAAGGACAGCTTTAGTGTGTTCATTTCTGAAGAGGACTAACCAACTACTAACCTCAGTCTCCTCCCTTTTTCCCTCCCTCTCTCCTCTTCTCTCTTCCTTCCTCCTTTTCTTCCTTCTTCAAGCATGTAGGAAAGTATAGGGAATAATGACTATCCATATACTCATTACCCAGCTTTGTTGACTTGTGTCTTAATCATATATGCTTCAGACAAAACTTTTATGCTTCAAAAAAATTAGAGGCACAGATAAAGCATCTTATAGACTGACTTTGCTTCTATTCTCTACCTTTTTCTCCTTTATTAGAAGTATGTATTAACTTGAATTTAGTGTTTGTCATACCCATACATGTTTTCATATTTTTGCCCCGGGTGTTTAGCCACAAACAATGTAGCAAATTGATGACATATTTTTGTGAACCCTAAAAGTGCCATTCCTTAAAAGATGGATCCTGAGTGGCTAACTGGGCCCAAATTCAAAATACAGTCAAGCAACCATTTGCTGACTATAGGTCACACACACAGTAACTTTGGGTTTTTCATAGCTGTCTGTTCCTATTTATGCCACCTGAATCAGAGGCTGCCAGAACACACCATTTTGCCTTCTGGACAAATACACTGTGACCACGGAACTAAATATGTTTGTATTTGTCATTTTCATAGCAGACCTGAGTAGAAACTTGGTGAGAACTTTTTCTGTAAAAGACAACCCGTCTTTTTGTTCTCTCAGAAGACCCCTTTATTTTGTACTGAAGTCTGTGTCTCCCCAGTTTACAAACTGTTCACTGGAATAAAGTCTGTTTCCTTTTTTAAAAAGAAAATTCTTTTCAGTGAATTTGTTTATATTTAAAAGTTGTGCATATCCTGAAACTTGCTTTTTTCACTCAATATTGAGTGTTTGAGATGTATTCATGTTGATATATATAGCACTAGTTTTTTTTTTTAACTTAATATGTGGTATTTCATTATACATATATTCCAGTGTACTCATTTTTTTCTTAGAGAATATTTGAGTTGGTTCCAGAATTTTGCTATTATAAATATTGCTGCCAAGTTCATAGCTATAATGCCCTGCAGTCCCAGCACTTTGGGAGGCAAGACGAGAGAGAATTTTGCTGTTTGTAAGGTCATTAAAAATGATCGATTGTTTACTAAGATTGCCTGACTATAATAGTTGTGATCTACTGATGAGATTAAAGCATGGCAGAATTTTTTTCTTGACATTTTTGGTTTTGTTTTTAATTTTTTCATCTACTTTTTTAGGATTGTTGTAACAGATTTTTTTTTTTTTTTTCCCAAGAAGACATTTTAAAGCCAGACTACCTGTTAACTTTACAGTATCTTATTCTACTTTAAAACATATCTCTATTTTATAAGACTCATCAAAGTTCTTTCTTAAAATCTTTTGGGGGATCTTAAAGAATTTTCTTTCCCTAACTCAAATTTTTAAATTCCAACTAGTGTCACTGTAACTTTTCTTCATTCTTTCGATATAAAATTACTTTTCTTTGGGGAGATAAGAAAGCTGACTTCCAGACACTCATGGTCTGGCCCCACTCTGCCTAACCAATTAAACCATTTTCTATGCCCCAGCAAGAAAATCTCTTTCTAATCAGCTCAGTCTCCTTATTTCTCCCATACTCATGTCCCCTCTCTAATCATTACTTTCCCCCTTTCTCTCCTATCCTGTGGGGAAGTAGTTCTTTATGCTAACTGAACCTGAGTTTTATCAATGGAATTTTTCAGGGAGGGGAAAGGATGTGGGTAATAGAGTCCCTAATTCACTGGGCAAAGCGAGAATCACTGTCCTGGGCTACTTTTTTTCCTCTCTTATCCTATTCTGAAAACAGCGTGTGTCCTCAGCTTCAATTGAATATTTATTATGACTAAGACACCAAGATAAGTGATGAAGGGACAAAAGAATTAATAAACATGTTTCCGATCTCAAAGTAGCTAATTGACATGGAAAACATCATCAATTTTATGATATCAAGTTGTGACTATAAAGGAGTTTTGTCTTGGTGATCATTGAACTCATTATAGACAGATGATCTAAAAAAGGTATTCTTTTTTTCAACAAATATATATTTGAGTGTTTATTGTATGCTAGGTGCTGGTCTAGGTTCTAGGGATACATCAGTAAGCAAAACAAGACAAAAATCCATGTCCTCTGGACTTTATTCTGTTGGAGAATGGGAAAGACATACCAATAACAAAATAAATAAAATATATATAGTAAGGTGGTCACATGTGCTGTGGAACAAACAAAGTTAGCAAAAGATATAAAAACTGATTTTGTGACTCTAAAGATTGGGAGGGATAGAGGAGATAGCAAACCTTGTAGAAATCTTAGGAGAAGAACAACATTCTAGGCAGAAGGAATGGTAAATGCAAAAATTCTGGGCCAAGTGTGATTGGAGAGGGATGAGTGACGGGGGAGATCAGTAAGAGATAAGAATAGAGGTAGCAGAGGACTAGGTTATGACCTTGGCAGTTTTTACTTGGGAAGCTTTTGGAGGATTTTGGGTAAAAGAATGACATGTGATCTGCAGTTAGTTTTTAAAGTTTACTGTAACTACTTTGCTATTCTAGACCTGAAGCAGGAGAGACCACCTCAGAAACTATTGGCATAAAATTGAGAGAATCCACAGCAACTTGAATAGTCTTAGAGTCTATAATCCTGAGTGATCTATCACAGAAACGAAGAACTGAGTATCACACATTCTCACTCATAAGTGGACCTTGAATAATTATCGTAATACTATAAGAAAAGGATTGTCAGTAGTGGGAAATTGCCAGGGGGATGGGGGAGGGTGCGTCGTGGGATTGGCAGTAGTGGTATTCCGCGGGGGGTGGGGAGGGCCACATCTCATCAACAAGGGTACCTGCATAATGAACGTTTGTATACTTAACCCTGAATTGTACCCCACATCTTTAAAATAAAAAAGAGAAAGAGAAATGACCAGGGTGATAACGGTAAGGAAGGTTAATATATATGTTTCGATTTAGAGATGAATTGGATATATGGTGTGGGAAGAAAGAAAGCTGAGGATGATGCTGAAGTTTTGGATGATGGTGAAGAATGGAGCTTGTCATTTTCGACTGTAGGAAAGACAAGTTTTGTGGGGTTGGCGAGGAGTTGGAGGTTAATCTTTGAACACATTAAATTTGAGATGCTTATTAGTTATCCTAGTAGAGTTGTTTAGTCGGCAGTTGGGAGTCTGGTGCTGAGAGAAAAGGGTAGGGCTGGATTTTAAAATTTGGGCTTCATCAGTTCATAGCATATAAAGATCATGCGATCACCCAGGGAGTAAGCGTAGCTAAAAAAAAGACATTTAACAGTGTTGGAGATATGACAAATTAGCAAAGGAATCATAAAAGAAAATATTGCAATATCTGGCTAGAGAAAAAAATTACAGCCTTTATCATTGCTTCTCAAACTTTAATATGCATATGAATCATTTTGTTAAAGTTCAATCGGTCTGAGATGAGATGAGATGAGATAAGGCCTGAAGTCTGCTTTTCTAACAAACTTACAGAAAATGTTGATGCTCCTGGTTCTGTGGACCACACTTTGAATAGCAAGGCTTTATATGACAGAAGAGACACAAAATGAAAAAAATAACTCAAAGACTGTAACATTTGTAGAAGAATAAGGATTACTATCCAGATTAGAGTGTCTGTAAGTCAGCAAGCAAAAACAACTTTCTTTTATAAAGTAGAGAATGATGATTTTAAAGGGGGGAATAGGAAAAGAGAACTAGTTCTTAAGCAGATCAGTTAGGGAGAGTACAAGCAGAAATTGATTCTCTTAAAATTATCCACATCCACCTAACAACTAGTTACTATTGGCATTTGGAGACTGCTGAAATAAGCAGTATCATGACAGTATTATGAAATGAATACTGTAGAACCACTGAGGAATAAAACAGATGTGTACTGCTATGGAGAGAATGCTGAAGCATTATTATTCAGTAAAAAAAGGAAAAAAGAAAAAAGCAAGTGTTAAAATATTTTATACATATAGTATTTATGTGTATTTGTGTATTCTATATATATATGTATTACTTTTATATGAGTAAAAAGACATACAAGGATGTTCAGCAAACCATAAGCACCATTTGCCTTTTTGATGAGGGGTCCTAGGAATGTGGGTACGGTGAAAAGAGATTTTCATGGTTTATTCTGAATACACATGTATTATTTGAATCTTTTGTAGGTGAGAATATGTTGTAATACTAGTGTAGGAAAAAATTTAAAGATGTTTAATAGTAAAAGAGAAAAACCACTATAATTAAATGTTGTCTAAGCTCTAAACTTTGAGGAACACTGAAAGTTATTGCAATGTACTTGTCCACATTAAGATAGTTCTAATTCATATCCTAAATGATTTTTATTTGAATTCTTTTAAAATATTTTTTAGGTGTGGAATATCAAACAAATGATTAAGTTGACACAGGAACATATAGAGGCCCTATTGGACAAATTTGGTGGGGAGCATAATCCACCGTCAATATATCTGGAGGTAAGCTTTTGAGTATCGTATCTATAGTAATTTTGAAAAAAAAAAGTGAACTTATAAAAGCATTTGTATGGATAATCTTGATTATTTTAAGGGATGGGATTAGGAATAGATTTGGGAAGAAAGAATTAGCTTTGCCTTTATTTTTAAATCTTGTCTTGTTTCACATGTTACTATAAACATTTATAACTTATGTAACTTGGAAAATGTCAAAACTAAGGGGGAATTATATATATTTCAAAATATTATTCTGAATTAAAAAAAAAACATTTTAAGAGAGAGAGAAAGAGAAAGCACACTGTTTTGGTCAGCAGACTAGTTACCATATTGGAAATGGGGCACATACCTCTTCCAGAACGAGTCCCCCCCATAGTTCATTTCTTCTTTCTTATAGGTAAAATTTATAGTTTTCAAATAGCCCAACATTATTTCCTAATAGTGCCTCGAGGTTTGTGTTGAACCTTGAGTATGAATCTAGGTAGTCAGACTCTACAGACTACACTGCTCACTGCTACCCTACACTGCCTTGCTCTGTAAAAGCTGGCTCAGCTGTAATCACTAGTCATACAGGAAGATAGACAACTCTAGGTTAGAAACGATCAGGTTACCATTTGGCTCCAAGTGCCAGAGATTTTAAGTACAGATTGAAAGACTTCTAAACTAATTTCTAATTTAATAATCTAATTACTTTTTAAGGGACAAATGAAGTCTTCATTATTTCATGAGAAAGTAAGTTTGCATTTTAAAAATAAACTTTGTTTGGAAATTACAACTAATACATTGTTTTCCTCTTTTTCCACCTCTTCATATGGCATATCCCAGGTCACACTACTAGTTAGTGTACTTCCTAACTTCCCATGCTCTCTCTTACTTTGTATGCCTTAGGATTCCAATCATAGGAATCCTAGGAGGCAAATAGTCCTCATTAACTTGGTAATTTTTTGTTAATCAGAATAAGACAATATAACCAGCAGTTTTTCTGCCAACTATTTCCATGTCTTGAGGACTTTCACCCTATGCTCAGATAGAATACATTTGTGTCAAAAATCATGTCTAGCTACCTGCCCTACACATATCTCTTTAGGCTTTTTACTATTTGAAGACTGATCTTTAAGAGAATAACAAACCCTGAACTGTGTTTAAGTACATCTATTATTACTAAATTTAATCCTTGTTAACTTTAAGCAAAATACTAGATACTTTTGTTATATTCTCATTTTACAGGTGAAGAAACAGAGAAGTTAAATAACTTACCTAAGATGGCTCTGCTAATAAGGGGAAGAATGCAGATATCTAACTCAGAAGTCTATGCTCTTGATCACTGTCTTATTCTACCTTTATCATGACATTGTTTCTCTCCTCCTCCTCCTCCTCCACCACCACCACCACCACCACCACTACCACCACCACCCTTCAAATAGCTCTTCTTATTTAGGCTAAATATTTCTAATTCCTTGAGGCATTCTTTGTGGCATGATATGTGGACTTTTTACTGGATGTATTCCTTTTGATTGGTGCCTTTTAGACTTAGACACACAAAATTGAATTGCCTATTCAAATTAAGTCTAACTAGGACAATATACATCAGACCATAATTCATAGGTTTATATCATTACCATGAGGTAAAGCAGATTCTTATTCTTGGGGACTGTGTGTGTGTGTGCGCGCACACGTGCACGCACCAAAAAAATCCTGGAATTTTTTTTGGAGGGCAGACCCCTTGTAGTATACTTTGAATTTGTTCCTCCGGATCAAATGGTCAACTGAAGTTTTTATCTGGAAGTTTTGAGGTGATTGCATCACAATTTGCAGAAGAAACATTCTGCATTGTGGCAAACAGGTGACTGGTTCTTCCACTATGACAACGCACCTGCCCACACTGCACTGAGTGTTCAGCAATGTTTGACCTAAAAGAGCATGACCTCTGTGCCCCATCTTCTCTATTCACCTGATCTCACCCTGAGCAACTTTTTTGTTTCCCCAAATGAAAAACAGTCTTCAGAGGGAAATGTTTTGCCGATGTGGAAGAAGTGAAACAAAAAACAGCAGAAGCACTAAAAGACATCAAAATTAATGAGCTCAAAAACTGTTTTGAGCAGTGGAAAAAGCATCTCAATAGTTGTAGGTGACTGAAGTTTAAACATGAATGAATACACAACTTTTATATATAAATTCCAGATTTTCTGGGGTTCCCTCTCATATAGTAGCATACACACACACATACTGAAGAAGGCAGTATCATAAAATGATTAAGATGAACTGGGGAGTCATACAGACTCTATATTTGAATTTCAACTGTGCCTTAGTTTCTTTTTGTGTGTGTGTGTACCTTAGTCTCTACAGATAGGTTACCCAGTCTTCTTATACTCTGCTTCATTGGTAAAATGGGAATAATATCACACGTGGTAATTTAAGGATTGAGTTTATAATTATAAAATAGAATAATTCCTGATATGTATATGAAGTATTTCATAAATAGTTGATTTATTCATTCAAGAGATATATTTAGTGCTTGCTAACATTTGTACTGTTCTAGGCACTGGGGAATAGCAATTTTAAAAATAGCCAAAAGTCTGTGCCTTTATGTATCTTGCGTTTTAATGAGGGGAAAGAAGTGTAGATAATAAACACATAAATGAGTTAGAACATTACACTTATCACCATTTTATATACTATGAAGGGGCCTCTGGCTAGAGATGACGAGATTCTTGCCTGTGGAAAGTTAACTAGTCCAAGAGAAAAGACCTGTAGGTACTAATATTTGAAGGCCAGTGAAGAGCCAAGTCTACTGATACTCATTGAGACCCACCCACCATTCTGTAGGTTTCCAATCTGACATTTTAAGTTATGAACACTTTTTCTTTTCTCTTTTTATTGAAGATATGCATAACATAAAATTTACCGTTTAACCTTTTTTTTTTTTTTTTTTTTTGAGTTGGAGTCTCACTCTGTCGCTGAGACTGGAGTGCAGTGGCCGCTCCCAACAACCGCAGCCTCGACCTGCTGGGCTCTGGTGATCCTTCCGCCTCAGCCTTCCAAGTAGCTGGAACCACTGGCGTATGCCACCACACCCAGCTAATTTTTTGATTTATTGTGGAGAGTGAGGTCTTACCATGTAGCCTAGGTTGGTTTTGGCAGTCCACTCGCCTCAGACCTCAAAAGTGCCGGGATTATAGGTGTGAGCCATACCCCGGCTCTTTGCCCATTTTTAAATTGGGTTATTTTGTTGTTGTTGAGTGTATGTCTTTATATATTCATTCCTTATCACATACATGATTTGCAAATATTTCTTCCATTCTGGGGTTCCCTTTTTACTCCCATTTACTCTGTTGATGTAGTAGTTTTTAATTTTTATGAAGTCCAAATTATTTATTTTCCTTTTGCTGCCTGTGTCTAATCCACTAAATCGTTACCTAATCCAGTGTCATGAAGTTTTTCTCCTATATTTTCTCTCAAGAGTTTTATAGTTTTAGCTCTACGTTTGGGTCTTTGATACATCTTGAGTTAAATTTTGTATATGGTATAAGGTAAGGGTCCAACTTCATTCTTTTGTACATGGATATCCAGTTTTCCTAGCATCATTTGTTGAAAAGATTGTCCTTTCCCGCTTGAATGGTCTTGGAGTCCTTGTCGAAAATCATTTGACCTTATATGTTAGAGTTTATTCCAGTGGTCTCTATGTCTGTCTTTATGCTGGTATCACACTGTTGCGATGGCACTAGCTTTGCAGTACTTTTTATTTTTATTTTTTTGAGTTGGGATCTCAATCTGTTGTCCAGACTGGAATACAACGACATGATGACAAGCTCACTATAGCGTCGACCTCCTGGCTGAGGCAGTCTTTCCACCTCAGCCTTCCGAGTAGCTAGGGCTCGCTGTGTGCCACCATGCCTGGCTAATTTTATGATTTTTTGTAGAGATAGGTCTCGCTGTGTTCCCCAGGTTGGTCTCAAATGCCTGGGCTCAAGCAATTTTCCTGCCTTAGCTTCCCAAAGTACTGGGATTACAGGCATGAGCAACTGTGCCCGACAGTAGTAAGTTTTTGAAATCAGGAAATGTGAGTTCTCCAACTTCATTCTTTTTCTTTTTTTCTTTTTTGTCAGAGGTTCGCTCGTCACCCAGACTGGAATGTAGTGTACTCACCATGATTGTTTTGACTATTTGGGGTCACTTGAGATTCAATATAAATTTTAAAAACGATATTTTTATTTCTGTGAACAGGTCATCGTGATTTTGACAAGTACTGCATTGAATCTAGATTGCTTTGGTTAGTATGGACATCTTCAGAGTGTTTAACTCCTAAATTTGAATGGACAGCTCAGAATAACCAGATATTTTAACAGGAAAGACAACACCAGAAATAACCAACAGGAATCAGTCAGAAACAGTGCAGAGAACAGAGGAAACTGGAAAACTATCATTAACATCAGAGATAAGCTATAGTAAACCGTTCTTGTTTGTAGCAGTTCTAGAGAAGCAAAAATACCAGAGCAAGAAAGAACTTTTGGAAATTAAAAATACTATACCAGAAAAAAATTTTTGTAAATGTATATCTTTGTGTGTGTATATATATATGTATATGTTTGTATTTGTATAAATAAATATATGTTGGAAGGTAAATAAATATTGGTAGATAAATGTTCCAGAAAGCAGAATAAAAGCAGAGATGGAAAATAATAGAGGAAAAATGAGAAAAATTAAAGAACAAATCCAGATCTGTAAAAGTTATGAATGGTTTTAGCTACAAGAAATAGAATCCTTCAACAACAAGTTGTTGAAATAAATAGGGATTTTATTTTCCTTTCACGTAACAAGAAGCATACAGGTAAATTATTCCACAGCTCAGTGTAGTCATTCTCTGGATTGGATCTCTGTAGTCCCTTTGGCTTTTCTGCCAAGACGGCAGTAGATATGAGAATCCTGCCCTTCCACAACTCCTGTGGAACAGGAGAAAACAGAGAAGCGCTCCTGTGTACCAAGCTTCTGCTAGGTAGAAAATCTTTCCCAAAAATTTCCTGTAAGTTTTCCTTTCTTAACTCATAGACGAGAATGAGGTCATATATCAGTCACCCCTAGACCAGTGACTATACTTGTATTTCCTGAAATGAGAGGTCTTTGGTTCCCTTTTTTCTACCATCATCCAAAGGAAAAAAAGAGAAGTTGTTTCTCTCAATTTTTCTGTGTTCATTTATCCAACAAATTATTTTAATGCCTTCTACATATATGATAAAATAATAGATGCTTTCCTCGTAATAGATTCTTTTTTCTGTATCTGGAGCCCAGAGGTGAGGGGATAGTGTTTCTGGAACCATCCTACAATATCTAGTGTGACACTGAGTCCTCAACTGCTTCAGAATTTATGAAGCTGGGCTCGGTGGCTCAGCCTGTAATCCCGCGCCTTTGGGAGGCTGAGATGAGTG
>NW_007255477.1:12958-43284 GCF_000164805.1 Carlito syrichta
GCCACTGCACTCCAGTCTGGGTAACAGAGTGAGACTCCAACTCAAAAAAAAAAAAAAACAACAGATTTTATGGTCATATCCTAGAGTCCCTTGTAAACTGTGATGAAGACAGTAATAGCTCCTGACATTTATTGAGTACCTGCTATGTACCAGGTACTGTTCCAAGCTTATAGTAGTCCATTTAATTTTTAACCTACCCTGTGAGTTACACTTAACTATTATCTTTTTTGTTTTATAGATGAAGCAACTCAGGCACAGAAGAATTTAATATTAAGATGTTCAGGTTACATAAATAGTAAATGGGATAGCCAAAGTTTGAAGCCTAGTAATTCTCAATTTGGAGCCTATTCTCCGATCACAATATCATTCTTAATCTTGACAACCTATCTGATCTTAGTCTTTATAGAACCCAGAATAATGCAGGTGCATTTTATCAAATACTGCAGTGAAACAAATACTAGAAGCTGGTACCTCCTGTATAATGTGAGTAGTCCATTATATAGCCTTTGTGGGTAGTTTGTAAGACTTCATTGTATCTTATGAGTTTAAACTCAATAATAAAAAATTTAATTAACTAAATGATAAATAAAATTTTTATTTCACTATTTTTCCTCATTACATTTCTCATTAAGTATATCCTTATATTTTTTCCCTACTGTTTTGAGAAGTAATTTACATACTGTAAGGTCTGCTGTTTTTTAAATGCATAATTCAGTGGTTTTTAGTATATTCACAAAATGGGCAACTAATACCACTATCTAATTCTAAAACATTTTTATCACCTCCAAAAAAGAAACCTTTTATCCATTAGCACTCATTTCCTCCAGCCCTTGGCAGCCAGTGATCTACTTTTTGTTTTTATGGGTTTGCTTGTTCAGATATTTCATCTGAATAGGGAGTCATACAATATGTGGTTTTTTGTGACTGGTACTAAATGTAATGTTTCCAAAGTTTATTCATGTTGTAGCATGTATCAGTACCTCATTTCTTTGTATGGCTAAATAATATTCCATCTTCATATAATATCACATTTTGTTTATCTACTCATCAATTCACAAATATTTGGTTTATCTACACTTCTTGGCTGTTATGAATAAGCTACTGTGAGCATTCATGTACTAGTTTTTGTATAGACATATGTTTTCAGCTTTTTTGGTTATATGCTTAGGAATGGAACTGTGAGTCTTATGTTAACTCTGTTTTACATTTTGAGGACTGCTAGACAGTTTTTCAGAACTGTTGCATTATTTTACATTCTCATCAGCAGTGTAGGAGGGTACATTTTCTCCACATCCTCACCAACATTTGTTATTTCCTTTTTTTTTAAAAGCTATCCTTGTAGATGTGAATTAATATCTCATTTTGGTTTTGTTTGTAGTTCCCTAATGATTAAAGCTGTGAAACATCTTTTCATGTTCTTATTAGCTATCCTGTAGACCTTTGGAGAAATGTCTGTTCAGATCCTTTGCCTATTTTAAAACCTGAGTTTGTCTGTTTATTATTGAATTTTAAGAGTTCTTTATGAATTTTAGGTAGTAGATTCTTATAGATATGAGTTGCAAGTATTTTCTCCCGTTCTATGGGATTTTTAAAACTTTTGATAGTGTATTTTGAAGCACAAAAGTTTTAATTTTGATGGAAGTTCAGTTTATCTATTTTTTTTCCTGTGCTTTTGGTGTGTGATATGTAAGAAACCATTGCCTGATCCATGGGTCAAGATGATTTACTCCAATATTTTCTTCTAAGGGTTTTATAGTATTATATATATGACCAATTTTGAGTTAATTCTTTTATATAGTGGTAGGTAGTAGTCCATCTTCATTCTTCTGCATATGTATATTCAGTGGTACCAACACCATTTGTTGAAAAGACCATTCTTTCTCCATTGAATTGTCTTGACACCATTTGTCGAAAACTCAATTGACTGTAAGTGTAAGGTTTTATTTCTGGATTTAAAGTTCTATTTTGTTGTTCTGTATGTGCATCCTTATTTTAGTACTGTACCATCTTGATTACGATAGCTTTATAGTAAGTTTTGGAATCAGGAAGTATGACTCTTCTAACATTTGTTCTTTTTCAAGAGTGTTTTGGTTATTCGGAGTCCTTTGCATTTTCTTATGAATTTTAAGATCAGTTTGCTCGTTTCTGCAAAAAAAGCCAACTGGGATTTTTATAAAGATTGCATTGAATCTGTAAACCTATTTGGGGAATATTGTCATCTTAATTATATATTCTTAGAATTGTTTTTTAAATTAAAAAATAAGACATAATTTGTACCAACTAGCTTACAGTTTAGTAAGTTATGCTAATAACTAAGCACTAAAGTAATAATAATAATCACAAGAATTGCTAGTACTACTTCCTTCACTACTATTGATTACACTTATAAGAATATTTATTGGATTTTTGCCATGTCATAGTCTCTGCAGTAGTTTTGTTTACTTGTATTATCTCATTTAATCCTCACAAAAGTATTTTAAAGATGAGTAAAATTAGTCATACAAAGAAGAGTTTGGGCCAGACATTGTGGCTTTTGCCTGTAATCCCAGCACTTTGGAAGGCCAAGGCAGGAGGATTGTTTGAGCCCAGGAGTTTGAGACCATCTGGACAATCATAGTGACACCCTGTCTCTACCAAAAAAAAAAGAAGTGTATAATAAATGTTCTACAAGAGATAGAGATAAGGGATTTCTCTTTCAGATTTTATCTAGAGGAGCTTAGAATTAGACTGAAAATTAAGTACAGTTTTGATGAGAAGGAATCAGGTTTTTGAAAAGTTACCTCTTGAAGAAGTATCTGGTATCTGCAACATCTTGAAGAACCAAAGGAATTTTGTTGTTGGTAGTGCTGGTTGAGGTGTGCAAGTTTATATGGGAGTGGTTTGCTCAGATTTAGAGAGAGAAAAGACGGAGGAAAAGGGAAAAGAAGCAGAGGAATCTTTCATTTGATGACTTTGATCTTCAAAGTAGATTTGATGGTAATGTTATTTTTAGGATGAATTAAATATTGGGGGATGGAGTTAGAATCCAGAAAAGAATAGAAAAGTTAGAATAAGTATTGAGAAAAATATATGATATTAAAAGTAAGTAAGATTTTCAGGCAGTAGTGTGAAGGACCAACTGAGTCTAAATTCCATGAATTGATAATGAAACTGATTAACTTATTATTTTCTTCAGCACTGTGTGGTAACCTGACAGAAAAAAAAGAAATAACTGAAAGAATTTACCCAAAATTGGTATTTTGCAAGCTAGTTGTTAAAACATGAATTAGCCAGAAAATCTGAGATATCACCAATGGTATTATTGAAATGGTGAACCACAAAGTATGTGAAGGAAGATAACAGTGGCTGAATTTTAGAAACTGTTTGAAGAACTGTTGTTGCCCTTGAACAGATTAATATGGTAGTGATGTAGGAATTTAAGAAGGTGGGATAAGTGTGTGTGTGCAGGGGTGTGGGAGATTGCAAATTGAGATCTTGTCATCATTTGGATTTCTTTTTGGAAGGACTGTGGTATAGGTTTCTCTGCGTCTTAAAGATAGATAAAAATAAATGCCTTTAGAGGTGAGAGATTTAGAAAAATCTATGGCAGAAGTATTAAAAGAAATTGAAGTTCATACTCAGTACATCATGGGTAATGGGGTGAAATGAGCAAAGGGCTTTGATAGATTGCAGCTATGAGGATAGAGATGGAATAAGTAGGCGTTTTGTATGTACTTAAAAGGAAGAGCTATTGGTAAATTTGGTGAAATGATACTTTGTAGTCTATAATGGAGGGATTGGTATGTTTTCAAACATTAAGGCTAACATTTTAATAAAGTAATAACATTTGGAAAATTGTTTCCATTCATTACTTTTCCTAAGGCTAATTTCGTATGGTAAATGTACTTGTTCAGATGACAATAAATAAAAGTATGGCCTATGCAGGAGAAACCTTTGTGTCTTAGACTACATGTGTGTAATCTTCAAAGGGTAAGAATTGTATTGGTCTTACTGATTTTTGTTGAGTCCTAACAGTGCCAGGTATATGTATACTCAGTATATACTTATTGAATGATTGAAGGCCAATAAATAGGTTGAATTGAGAGAAGTGCCTTAAGTAATTAGCCCTTGGTACTGAAAGCTAAACACAATATTATAGCTCAGAAAATTTTGAATGTGTTTGTTTATAATGTGCTGATGTGCTGTGAAACAATTTAGGGCCTCAGTAGGGCAACTATCAGGTTGTAATGGAGGAGAGGGCTGTTTTGATGGAGTTTAGAACTCCTACCTCAGGAGCTCATTTGATTGTTCCTCCTAGCTACTTTTTTTCCTTCAAAATTAATATGGCAAGATCTAGCATACCAGGATGCTATAGCCTTTACTGAAATAAATATTTTCTTTTGTTCTCCTCTACCTTTTGTAATTCTTCCTTGCTTATGGAGAAAATTTGGACTTTATACCATAGCATACACACTCTGTACAATCTGGTCCCTTACCCACCTTTCCAGCCTTATTGTTTCCTTGTATACCTATTCTTCATCTCTGTCTCTCTCTGTCTCTGTCTCTCTCTGTCTCTGTCTCTCTCTCTCTCTCTCTCTCTCTCTGTCTCTCTCTCTCTCTCTCTTTCTCTGTCTTTTCTTTCTTTACTTTTCTTTCTTCCTTTCTTTTCTTTCTTTCTCCCTCTCTCTCTTTCTCTCTCTCTCTGCGCCTCCCTTCCCCCCCTTTTGCCATAGATACTGGTAAAACTTCATTTAAATTTCAAAAACATATATTGATCCCTTGTTAATTTCCCAAGTATTGTATGCTGTTCGGTTTTTCCTCTATGTCTTAAACTTGCCCACCTTGTTATTTTGTAACAAATTTTCTCCTGTACACAGGATTCTCTGTTCCCCTACTTTCTTTATCCATCTAAATGCCAACCTTTCAAGGCCCCCCACTTCCCTCATTCTTGCCTTGTATCAAGAATGTTGTTTATTTCTCATTTATAGTACTTATGTATAAATAAAAATACATCCATCTTCTGCACAGTTCAATGATAAACTCTGAGAGTTGAGAAATGCCATTTTTATTTTTTAATCTTTGGGTGTCGCTTATAGGCTTTCATAAATATTTGTAGTATTGCATCTGTTTGGGATGGTAGGGAGAAATAGTAGGCCATGGTGTGAGCCAGGTGATTATCACTGCCTGAAAGAATTGTGGACATATATAGTCCAATTCATTCCATCTTTTTACTTTCATTATTATTCTGTTCTTTTAGAACTTTGTATCTTACAGGGTCATTTGCCTTTATAACTTTAGTCAAATGAAACTCCTGCAAAGATACCTTGATGGATAGTAGACCCAGAATTTCTTCACTACAGGAATATAAGGCACATTTTCAAATACAGTTCTTACTCTTTCCAGAGGTCCTCAAACTCTTAAAACAGGGGGCCAGTTCACTGTCCCTCAGACCGTTGGAGGGGCGGACTATAGTTTTTAAAAAAAAACTATGAACAATTTCCTTTTTTTTTTTTTAACTATAGTCTGCCCCTCCAACGGTCTGAGGGACAGTGAACTGGCCCCCTGTTTTAAAAGTTTGAGGACCCCTGCAAGCAATAGTTAATGGGGAAGGAGGTAATCAGAAATCCATAGAGAAGAATAAAGTGTTTTAACTTATAACTATTTCAGAAAGAAGGTAGCAATTACACATCTTCTGTAGCCTATTGAGGAGGTTGTAGTGCTAACAGAGAGATGTGTCCTGAGTCTGTTTTGCTTTCAAAAATATTTCTTAACACCTCACCTTCTTTTTCTCTATGTAAGAGACAGAGAAAGAGAGAATGTGTGTACATGTGTGTAAAGAACATGAAACTTTATATACCTACAACTTTCCTGGGAAAAATTTTTTTTTAAATAAGGGAATACCTATCCTTGATATAGTATTTTATCTTATGTTAAGACTTGTGGCTTGAGAGGTAATTACAGTTTAGCCAGAAAATTTAGAATACTATGCTTTTTTTTATTATTCATGGATCATCTAGACATCATAGATATATAAGTCAAATTTCTCAGTGTCATATAGTGTAATATGTTATAACAATTTACCAATTTAAAGGTGAAAGTATTCATACACACTATTTCTAGTACTTATTTTGTAACTTAACAAACATCTGGTTAGCTAGATTTTAAAAAGAGGAAATAATCAAAGACTAAAATTTTATATTTCTTTTCATTAATGTCGAGATGAAGTCTAGATTCAATATAAGTCTACTTTTATTTTATAGGCCTATGAAGAATACACCAGCAAGCTAGATGCGCTTCAACAAAGAGAACAGCAGTTATTGGAATCCCTGGGGAATGGAAATGATTTTTCTGTTTCTAGCTCTGCATCAACAGACACCGTTACATCTTCTTCCTCTTCTAGCCTTTCAGTACTACCCTCATCTCTTTCAGTTTTTCAAAATCCCACAGATGTGTCACGGAGCAACCCCAAGTCACCACAAAAACCTATTGTTAGAGTCTTCCTGCCCAACAAACAGAGGACAGTGGTGAGTCAGTTTTTAATATTATTTTGCTGTTTCTTTGTATTTTTCAGAAAGATCAGTTGTTGAAAATTAATATATTACTCATATTCAGATATTATGCAAATAGAAACATCCACCTCAAACAAGAATGGAAACATGTCAAACACATAAAATAAAACAATAATGGAAAAGATATAATTATTCAGCGTGTCTATGTTCCTTAACTGGAACAAATCTTATTGTCTCTCATGTTAGATTTGACATATAAACATTCCTGCCAAACCTGAGCCACTCTTAAGTAGAAGCACTAGTTTAGAATCAATCAGAATTTCAAGACTTGAGCTTGTTTGTTATCTAATAGATGTCAGGTAAGGTTCATTCTTCACCCTTCAGAAATCCGTATTCTATGTTATTATCTATCAGATGTTGAATTTTCAGTGTGCTTGATTTATTTCCTCTTATCCACATAACTTTTGATCATTGATTATTAGTACACCATTGGAACCGTGTACTCTATAGGTAGCATTTAAAGCAAAGAAATCTGTAGAATTATTGTGGCTGGTCTGTAATCAAGTGCAAAAAATATTGTCAGTAGACTTAATAAATAATATGTCTACATGCATCACTACTTCTTTAATGTATATGGTTGCTTTTGACACTAACTTAAAATTTTCATTTCCAAATACAACTGAAGTCAAAGTTTTTCATTTTTTTCTCAGACAACAGGAATTAAAAGTAAGACTGTTGATGTTTATTGTTCCACAAATTCCTTTCTGATTAAAAATAAAGTTCTTATAAAGCCATGTTTATACTCTCAGAAGTTAAGAATTCCTGCATTAAAAATTAGACTGAAACTAATGGAAATACCAACTATCAGCCTATAGATTTTTATCTTACTTAAGAAATACGGTTTTCTGAAGGAGTTGTTCATTATCAGGGAATACCTTCATTCATATTTTTCCTGTCCATTTTTCTATGAGCAGACAAGTGTTTGTTGCAATAAAATGGACTATAATTATTCGTTTTGCAGAATTACTAATGAGTTTGTAAGACATGTTCAGTTCTCTTTTTTCTGTTGGTTAGAATGAAATTAAAGTTATTTTTTCACACATTAAAATGAAGATTTACTAAGCAGTATCTTTGCAGGGATGTCCACCCTCAAAAGGGGAATATAAAGCAGAATTATATGTGAACTATCTGTGAATAGAAATTCTATCTTTGAAGCAGCCTGTGTTATAAAACAATTTGTGGCAAATCATCCCATCCCCAATAGATCTTAAATTAATCCTTTATTGTCTGTATTCATGAGCAGAAAGTAGCAAATATGTTCTTCTTAAGTCCCATGCTTTTCACATCTCTTCATCCTCCTTCCAGGCTCTGCTGAACTTAGTAATTGTGTGAGTTCCTATATACAAACTACATAAAATTGGGGTTAGAGATAGCCTTCCATATTTCTCAGTCTGATCTAAATGATTAAGGTTAACAGCCTGTTTGTATTTATGAGGGAGGCTA
This sequence comes from Carlito syrichta, assembly GCF_000164805.1. NCBI lineage: Eukaryota > Metazoa > Chordata > Mammalia > Primates > Tarsiidae > Carlito > Carlito syrichta. Next base: position 20,950 of record NW_007255477.1, read on the forward strand.
AGAGAAATTTACAAGTATCACTAAAGCTTATATGTTTCTCTTTTAAAAGGCAATAAAGACAGTTGACACTCTTCAAAGATGTATAATGATCGTAAATGAAGAATTGTTAGATAATTGAGTAGGCTTACCTTAATTATTCTGACTAGGCTTAGTCAGGCTTAAATAAGTGACTTATTCTTATCTATTATACTCTCAGTTTAACTATTCACATTCAGTACTCAGAAAACCTGCATATCATGAACTTAGGAGGACTTATGAATAATCAGTAAATGAGTTCATGGTATTAAACTCTTTCAAGGACATTGTTTTGCCATTCTCCCTTTTATCTGAATCTTATCTGCTTATTTTTCTTCTTTTCTTCCCTCAGTTCTTATTATCAGTTACTATTTGAGCATTTACTATGCTATGTTCCAAGTTCTATGATAAGGTCTTTACATATATATTGTTTCAGCCAGGATAATTCACATTAAGTAAAATTGTGATATTGAATGACAGCTACTCTATCAAAATGCATAGCTGTGTCTGTTTGTCCTGAACACTCAGGATCAAAAGACAGTAGAACCTATTAGGAGTAAATGAACTCAGGTTCCAAGAATGAAATTACTTTTTGAAAGAGGATTTATAGTCCAAGTAGCACACTAAATACCTTGCTTTCATCTTTTTTCTCTCCAAAAATTCCATTGAAAGGATAAAGATGTATGAAAAGAATAAATTAGTGGAATTAATAAAACAGGATAGGATGCTATGAGAGTGCTAGAAATTTTTAGGAATTTCTGGGAGATGGAAAATATGTGATTGGATAAATGAATAAGCCAAAATAGAAAGCTAAATAAAATACTTGGAACTGGATTCTTACATAAAGGGTGCCATTCTTCTCAGCAAAATCCTGATGAATCATAAAGCTTAGCAGTCACAAAGAAAGTGGATTTGTCTCTTGGACAGTTATCAGAGTAATTAATCAAAGGTCTTGCTTGGGCAGGACAAAGTCATATGTCTTCAGGAATCAGGCAGGTAATTTAAACATGAATATTTTGAAGGTGAGTGTTAGTTGTGAGTCCTATGGAAAACCAAAGCAAACCAGACCTAGCTAAAAATGTTGAAATTCTGGATTTAAAAAAAGTTTTTAAAGGTGCTGGACAGATATTTTGAGACATCTGACACTGGGCTACTGAGTCCCCAGGGCGGCCTTAGATTTGTACATTTCCATAGAGATGTGAATCTTGCCTCCTGGAATTGTACAACAAGGAGACCCTGTAAATTCTTCTGTGTCTGTGGAGCAAATGGTTTATAGCAATTATTCCATGAAAAGACTCTGAAAACTGTTTTCTAAACAGTTTGAAATTTCTGCTGGAGAGTTCTAAATGAGTGAGAGTTTATTCAATTGAGTGTTCTGCATGAATGCTGCACGTGTTCAGATGAGGGGAACTGGACATTGGATGTCTCCGAACCTCTGAGAAACCCAGTGGCGAGTAAAGTAAAGCCTAAACTACCCAGGAATTAAATAATTCTCCACTTTCATCTGGAGTGTACCAGACTTTTCCTCAACCATGTACCTTTACTAATCTGTTTGTGCCTAGGAGGGAAAAACAGATTGCTTTCTCTTCCCATGCTTTCGTGTTTTTCCCCACCAAGCAGTTCTCCAGTTCTCTGTAGGCATCACCGGGTGTCCCACAATTTATCTCAATTCTGATGCTGTCTACTTGGAGACAGCATAGACCCTGCAAGTTAAGGGCCCAGTCCCACAAGACTGCTTCCTACTCGAGGTGCTAGTTGCATGTTCCAGGTTGTGACCTGTATTTCTTACCTACTGGCTGTAAATCAAGATAAGGAGAATGTTCCCACATTCTCCTTATCTTCAGTCATTTGCTAGAATAGCTCACAGAACTTAGGCAATGCTTATACTGGTTTACTATAAAGGATATTACAAAGAGTAAAAGATGTTACAAAGATTAACAGGAGAAAGAAATGTAGGACAAGGTATGTGGGAAGGGATGCAGGGCTTCCTCTCCAGGTGTGCCATCGTCAGTACCTCTAAGTGTTCAGCACTCTGGAAACTCTCTGAAACTTATATTTCAGGGATTTTCATGTTGACTCCATTGCTTAGGCATGACCAATTATTAGCTCAATCTCCAGGACCTCTCCCCTTCTTAGAGGTTGGTGGGTGGGACTGAAAGCTCCAAGCTTGTAATCATGGCTTAATCTTTCTGGTGACTAGCTCCTATCTTGGAACCTACCAAGAATCACCTCATTAAGACAAAAGAGACTCCTGTCACCTAGGAAATTCCAAAGGATTAGGAGCTCTGTGTCAGGAACCAGAATCAAAGACAAATATTAGATTAAAAGATACATCGAGCATCCCTGTCTCTTAGGAAATTACAAGGATTAAACATTTTAAAGAGAAAGAGCATATCTTAAATCATTTCACAGATATAAACTGGTAATCTGTAGGAGAATGAAAATTGGATTCCTGATTCTCGTTGGCAAACTGAGAGCTAAAAGGCAGTAGAGCAGAGCAATAAAAGATCTGATTAAAGTTGATAGCCGAACTAATATTCAAGAGTTCGGAGGAAAGCAAGACATTTTGGATATTTGGGGACTTAAAATTATTTTAGTAGAATATAATAGCTATTTAGAAATAGATCCCAGAGACTGGGCGCAGTGGCTTACATCTGTAATCCCAACACTTTGGGAGGCCAAGGCGAGAAGATCACTTGAGCCCCCAAGAGTTTGAGACCAGCTAAGGCAACATAGCAAGACCTTGTCACTACCAAAAGAATTGTAAAGATTTAGCTGGACGTGGTGGCATGCATCTGGAGGCTGAGGTTGCTTGAGTCCAGGAGCTCGAGGCTGTGGTTAGCTGTGATTGTGCCACTATCCTCCAGTCTAAGCGACAGAGTGAGACCCAACTCAAGAAAAAAAAGATCTGAGTTTAGGAGAATTTAATACTTTGAGGAAGAAAGTTTCAATCAGTAGGAAAAGAGCAAATTATTTAATTTTTGATGCTGGCTAAAATTGGACCTACATCTTAGATTAATTATAAAAATCTGATAGAATCAAGAGATTACATACAAAATAAATACTGTAAAAATTTCAAGAAAAATCTTAAGGGCTGCATGTAAAATCTAAGGGTTGAGGTCACTGTCTTAATCAAACTTAGCTCAATAGCTGTAAGAGACAGAAATATTTGACTGAATAAAATTTTTAAATGTATATATTATACCCCCCCTAAAAATAACAAGATCAGTAGTAAATTTGGAAACAATATTGGTGCCCAGATTACAAGAAGTAAATAGTCTTCTATATATACAAAAAGCACATCAAAATTGACAAGAAAAGGACAAATAACCCAATAGAAAAATAGGCAATTCATATAAGATTAAATCCACATGAACAGCAAAACACACAAACATTGCTCACATTCACTCAGGTGTGTGTTTTGCAAATTAAAGCACTCATGAGATTATTTTATCTGTCTGGCAAAAATTAAATTATTATAGGCAGGGGCAGGGAGAAAACTAGTCATTTAGTTGTGGGTAGAAATGGAAGTATTCCCGCTTATCATAAAGCACTTTGATAATATCTGTCAAAACTTAAAAGTACTATGTCTTCAGAGCCAGTACTCCCACTATTGAGAACTTAATACATAAAATAAAAGCACTAATATATAGACATCTATACAAGAATATTTGTTAAACCATTGTTCATGACAAAATATTTTGTCCCATCAATACAGAAATAAATGCGTAAATTATGATACATCCATACCACATAGTACAATACAGTTTGTAAAAATAGCCAGGCGTGGTAGCGTGCTCCTCTAGTTCTGGCTACTTGGAAGGCTGAGGTGGAAAGGATCGTCAGAGCCCAGCAGGTCAGTGCTGGAGTGACCATGAGCATGCCACTGCATTCCAGCCTGGGTGATAGAGTGAGACTTCAACTCAAAAAAAAAAAAGATTTTGTGCTCAAAGATTTTTCTAAAAATTATTAGTACTGAGTGAGAAAAGGAAAGATAGGAAACTATAATATTACTTGCTTGTGTTTTAGGTTATGTTTACTACATTGAGGTATTCTTGTAGGTCTAGAAGTATTCCTCTCACTTAGAAATACTGAATAAAATACTTTTATTTAAATGCATAGCTGAGCTCACTAGAAAGTAAAAAAAAACCTACAGAGGGTGAAAACAAAGAGGGATTTGAAAGCCAGAGAAGTATGAGAGCTGATGGGTTAAGGTCTCACTGAACTATAGGCCCTCGGGCCAAATCCAATTCACCATCAATGTGTGTACAACCTGCTAACTATGGATTTTACTTTTTTTTTTGAGTTGGAGTTTCTGTCACCTAGGCCGGAGTGCAGTGGCACACTCACGGCCACCCCAGTGTTGACCTGCTGGGTGCCGACGATCCTTCTGACTCAGCCTTCCAAGTAGCCGGAACTACAGGTACACACTACCACACCCGGCTAATTTTTTGATTTATTGTAGAGACGAGGTCTCGCCAAGTTGCCCAGGCTGGTCTCAAATCCGCAGGCTCAGGCAATCCACTCACCTTGGCCTCCCAAAGTGCTGGGATTACAGGCTGAGCCACCGAACCCAGCCCGGATTTTATATTTTTAAATGTTTGAAAAAAGTCAGAGGAAGAATAATATTTCATAACATGAAAATTAGATGAAATTCAAATTTCATTGGTCATAAATGAAGTGTTGTTGGAACATAGCAATGCTAATCTGCTTATGTATTGTCTGTAGCTGCTTTCATGCTGTAGCAGCAATGTTGAGTAGCTATATATCGCTGTATGGCCTATAAAACTCTGGTTCTTTGTGGAAGAAGTTTGCTGACCTCTGCTATAGTGGTCTCTAGTGGGTCAGTTTGTCACTCTGCAACAAAGGAATGACTGGGCCTTCAGCCCATCTCACAAAGGTAGTTAGATTCTCACATAAAGCTGACCCTTTGAGGGGCATTACCTTCAGTGAAAAGATAAAATCTATTCACTTGAATACATAAATATAGCAACAAAACAATCTGATTGTCTTTGCCAGAGCGCTAAATAAATATTAAAGCCTCTCCTCTAACTTCCTAACTATAATCTGTTTTCATCATGTGGTATTCACATTTATACTACCTCCATTGTACAGGAACCCTCAAGCCATGAAACAAATATAACAACTAGTCCTGGAGTGCACTCAGGCACTGGGCAGAAGCAGTGCAAACCTTCCCTCAGTCCAGCTAGGTCTTCTGAAATTTAAAGATAATACCCTACTAACTAGGTCAGGTGTGGTCAGGTGCGGTGACTCATGCCTGTAATCCCAGCACTTTAGAAGGCTCAGGTGGGAGGATCACCCAGGGGTTGGAGACTAGGGTAGGCAACACAGTGAGACCTCGCCTCCATAAAAAATCAAAAAATTAACCAGGTGTGATGGCATGTGCCTGTAGTCCCAGCTACTCAGGAGGCTGAGGCAGAAGAATTGCCTGAGCCAGGAGATTGAAGCTGCCATGAGCTGTGATCTTGCTACTGCTCTCCAGTCTGGGTGACAGAGTGAAACCCCACCTCAAGAAAAAAACAAAAACCCCAGCAGAGTTAGACTTTTAAGAAGGAACCAAATGAAATTTCTAGGTAGTCTTGAAATTTAAAACACAATGAATAACATAATCTATGATGTATTCTTGCTTGGAATAATTTTGTTGAGTGTCAAGCTTTTGCACTTGCTATTTTATAAGAAACCATAGAGGATAAGGGAAAAAGTTAAGCACTATGAGGAAACCATTAGACAAATTCTACTTCCTATAAGACAGTAGGCCAGTACTCTTTGATAAGTGAATGTCATGGAGATTTAAATGGTTGGGGGTTATTTACACTAAACTAGAAAGACCGAAGAAACATAACAACTAAATGCATTGTGTGATTCTGATTTGGAATTGGGATAAGGAAGAGCCATTCTTGGGATTTGGGGACTTTTGAACATTGATTGAATATCAGATGTCATTATGGAAATATTGTTAATTTTCTTAAATGTGATAATGGTAATGTAATTATATAGAAGAACATCTTATTCTTAGGAAGCACATACATAAATATTTAGGGGTTCAGTGTCATGATGACTGCAACTTTTTCCCCACTTTGTTGAGACATAATTTATACACAGTAAAGTTTATGAATTTCAACTGTATAGCTCACTGACTTTTTACATGTTGAATATCATGCAGATGAAGATTTAAAACATTCCCAGTGCTTTAGAGGGCTCTCCTGTGCCCCTCTAATTCAGTATTCACCCTCAAAAGGAACCACTGTCTAACTTCTGTCTCATTTAGTAACTTAACTTCAAATGGTGAAATGGAAAACAAAAATGTAGAAAAAGAAAGCAAATATGAAAAAATAATAATTTTAAAAACGAAGTAAAGAGAGTTTGGATTTTAATTGTACCATTCCATCAGACTTTCTATGTGTTCAAAATTTCTAATTATAGAGTTAGAAAAATTGAAACAACATAAAATAAAACATAGTAAGCTCGAAAAAAATATTTGTCACTAGAGAAAAAAATGAGCATACTGGTATTGATTTGAGAAGGTAGCAAGGTAGCAATCTAAATGAATTCTCAGTATGTCGAGTTAGTTACAGCAAATTACAGGACAAGTATTAAGATGCTATATAAAAATTAAAGTATTCTATTTATTTAGAAAACCCAGTGGATGAGGTAAAGCTAGATTAAACAACTAAAAGGAGAATTAATGAACTCTAGAAAGCAAAGAAGGAGAGTAAATAGGAAATATAAAAGAGAGGATTTAGATGTGGTGGCTGACGCCTATAATCCCATCACTTTGGGAGACTGAGGTAAAAGGATTGCTTGAGCTCACAGGTTCGAGACCAGCCTGGAAAACTTGGCAAGACCTCATCTCTACAATAAATCAAAAAATTCGCCGGGCGTGGTGGTGCATGCTTGTAGTTCCAGTTATTTGGAAGGCTGAGGCAGAAGGATCACCTGCACCCAGCAGGTCAAGGCTGTGGTGGCTGTGAGCGTGCCACTATACTCAGTCTGGGTGACAGTGAGACTCCAAATGAAAAAAAAAGAGGTTAAAAGGTATGAAAGATGGAACAAACAGTTTCAGTATGTTTCAAAGGTGTTCTAGAATATAAGAATAGAAATAGAGCAAAATTCAAAGAAATGATGGCTAAAATTTGAGTCATATGAATCTAATTATTTGGGAAGCACAAGCTCTGAGTCAGATAGATAAATCCATAATAGACATAACAAAATAAAGATTATTGTAAAAACTCTCAAAGAAAAAATTTTATACAAAAGAATTACAATTAGATTAGCAAAATTTTTCTTCATAGCAGCTATAGAAGTCAGGAAACAATAGAATAATATACCTGTAAATCTTTCAGCTAAGCTGTGTTTAATTAGGTTAACTATGGGTGAATGCACAATAAAGGCCTTTGCAGAGGAAGAGGAAGAGTTTATCTTCCACAGACTCTGCTTCATGGAACCACCCAAAAAAGTTAATTTTAGAAAAAAAATTAAACACATAAAGAAGGAATGAAATGTAAAAGCTAAACCAACAACTATAAAATTTGTAGAGGAGAACACGGGAGATCTTTGTGACCTGAAGTTTGGCAAATATTTCTTTTTTTTTTTTTTTTTTTTTGAGTTAGAGTCTCACTCTGTCGCCCAGACTGGAGTGCAGTGGCTGCTCCCAGCCATCGCAGCCTCGACCTACTGGGCTCCGACAATCCTTCCGCCTCAGCCTTCCACGTAGCTGGAACTACAGACGCACACTACCACACCTGGCTAATTTTTTATTTATTGTAGAGATGAGGTCTTGCCAAGTTGCCCAGGCGGGTCTTGAACCCGTGGACTCAGGCATTCCACTCATCTCAGCCTCCCAAAGGTGCGGGATTATAGGCTGAGCCACCGAGCCCGGCTAAATATTTCTTAAATATGACACTAAAAGTACAATTCATAATGAACATATTGATAAATTGGACTTAATCAAAATGTAAAACTTCTCTTCCAAACATGGTGTTGAGTATAAAAGAACAAACCACAAATTGACAGATAATCTTTGCAAAGCACATATCTGACCAAGGGCATGTAGCTAGAATATACAAAGAACCTGAAAATGCGGTAATAAGAGAAAAAAAACCTAATTAAAAAATGGACAAAAGATTTGAACAGACACTTCATCAAAGAAGATATTTGGTTGGTAAATAAACACATGAGAAGATGTTCGACATTGTTAGTCTTTAGGGAAACGCAAATTAAATAGGCACGAGGTACTATTACATGTCTCTTAAAATGGCTAAAAATTAAGAATGACCATACCAAGTATTAGTGAGGATATGAAGGAAGTAGAATTTCCATACACTGCTGATAGGAATGTTTAATTGCATGACCACTTTGAAATACAATTTGGCAGTTTTATTTAATGAAATCCCTTTCAAAATCCCAGCAGTGTTTTTTTGCAGAAATAGAAAAATCTATCCTAAAATGCATGTAGAATCTAATCTTAAGGGACCCCAAGTACACAAAACAACCTCAAAAAAAAAACAAAGTTGTAGGTCTTGTACTTCCTGATCTCAAAACTTATTAAAAAGTTATAGTAATTAAAATTGAAAGATACTGGAATAAAGACAGATGGAAGAGAGTCTAGAAATAAGACTTTACGTGTATGGTCAGATGACCTTTGACAAGGATACCAAAGATCTCTCCATGGAGGAAGAGAATCTTTTCAACATACAGTGTTGAAAAATTGAATTATCCACATGCAGAAGAATAAAGTGGGACCCCTACCTTATACATGTACAAAAATTAAAATGAATCAAAGACCGAAACATAAGAGCCAAAATCATAAAATTTTTGAAGAAAACACAGGAGAAAAGCTTTATGACATTGGATATGGCAATGATTTCTTGGCTGTGACACCAAAAGCACAGGCAACATAAGTAAAATTAGAAAAATTTGACTCTCAAAATTTAAAACTTCTCTGCATCAAAGGATATAGTCGATAGAAAAGGCAACCTAGAATAGAAGAAATATTTGCAAATCATGTATCTGATAAGGGGCTAATATCCAGAATGTATAAAGAACGTGTACAACCAACAATAGGAGAACAACCCAGTTTAAAAAAAGCAAACAGACTTTTCTTTAAAGAAGAGCATTGCTAATCATCAGGAACACGCAAATCAAAATCACCATGAAGGCTAGGCGCAGTGGCTCACGCCTGTAATCCTAACACTTTGGGAAGCCGTGGTGGGAGGATTGCTTAACCCAGTAGGTGGAGACCAGCATAGGCAACATAGCAAGACCTTGTCTCTACAAAAAAAAAAGTGTAATGGTGCGCATCTTTAGTCCCAGCTGCTTGGGAGGCTGAGGCAGAAAGATCACCTGAGTCCAGAAGGTCAAGGCTGTGGTGAGCTGTGATTGTGCCACTGCACTCCAGCCTGGGTGACAGAGTGAGAGCCCAGCTTAAAAAAAATAATAAATCACAGTACTGTCTCATACCCATTAGGATGACTATTGTCAAACAAACAAAACAGATTAAGAGTTGACAAGAATGTGCAGAAATTAGACCCATTGTGCACTGTTGTAAAATGGTGCAACTGCTATGGAAGACAAGGTGACAGTTCCTCAGAAAACTAAAAATGGCATTACCATATAACCCATCAATTCTACTTTTGAGAATATACCCAAAATAATAAAAAGAATAACAACAACATCATTCACAATAGCCAAAAGGTAGAAGCAACCTGAATGTCCCGTGATGGAAGAATGGATAAACAAAAATATGGTGTACATGTATGATGGAATATGATTCAGCCTTAAACAGAAGGACTTCTGACACATTTTACAACAGATGAATCTTCAAGGCATTATGCTAAGCGAAGTGATCCCATCATACAAACACTGGTACCTAGAGTATTCCGATTCATAGAGACAGAAAGTGGAATGGTAGTTTCCAGGGTCTGGGCAAAGGGGCAATGGGGAGTTGTTTAATAGGTGCTGAATTCCAGTTTTGCAAGATGAAAAGAGTTCTGGGGATTGGTTGCACAACAGTGTGAATGTACTTAGCACTATTGAACTGTATACTTAAAAGTGGTTAAATAAACTTTTGTCCAAGCACAGTGGCTCATGCCTATAATTCCAGTGCTAGGAAGGGCAGTGTAGGAAGGTCGTTTGAGGCTAGGAGTTCAAGACCAGCCTGGGCAATATAGCAAGACACTGTCTCTACAAACAATTTTAAAAGAAATTATCTAGGCATAGTAGCATGCGCCTGTAGTCCCAGCTACTTAGGAGATTGAGACCAAGGATCTCTTGAGCCCAGGAGCTGGAGGTTACAGTGAACTATGATTGCACTACTATACTTCAGCCTGAGAGACAGAATAAGACCTTGTCTCTATTTTTTTTTCAGCTTATTAAAAATAAATAAAAAGATGGTTAGCTTTATGTTAGGTAAATTTAAATCAATTAAAAAAAAAATACTAGAGTGGGCTCAGTGGCTCAGCCTGTAATCCTGCGCTTTTGGGAGGCTGAGGTGAGTGGATTGCCTGAGCCCATGGGTTCGAGACCCACCTGGGCAGTGAGACCTCATCTCTACAATAAATCAAAAAATCAGCCGGGCGTGGTAGCGCATGCCTATAATTCCGGCTACTTGGAAGGCTGAGGCGGAAGGATCACCGGAGCCCAGCAGTTCGAGGCTGTAGTGGCAGGGGCGGCCACTGCACTCCAGTCTGGGCAACAGAGTGAGACTCCAACTCAAAAAAAAAAATACTAGTGTGCTATGTATGTGAAAAGTTAAACTGGGCATGGTAGCTGATGCCTATAATCCTAACACTTAGGGAGGCCAAGACAGGAGGATTGCTTGAGGCCAGGAATTTGAGAACCAGCCTGAGCAAAATGAGCAAGACTCCAACCCTACAAACTTTTTAAAAAATTAACCAGATGTGGTGGTATGTGCCTATAGTCCTGACTGAGGTGGGAGGATTATGTGAGCCCAGGAGTTCAAGGTTATAGCGGGCTAGGATTGTCACTATACTCCAGCTTAAGCAACAGAGTAAAACTGTCTCTTTAAAAAAAAAAAAAAGTTAATCATACAGTTAGCATATGACCGAGCCATTCTACTTCTAGGTATTTACCCATGAGAAAAGCAAGCATATGTTTATACAAAGGTTTGCACACAAATGTTTCTAGCTGCTTTATTTGTAATAGCCCAAAACTGGAAGTAACCCAAATGTCCATCAACAGGTGAATGGTTAAGCAAATTGTGGCACATTCATAAAATGGAATACTATTCAAGAGAAAGGAATGAACCACTGATGCACAGGACAATAGATGAATCTCATATGTTGAATAAAAAAATCCAGACAAAATGAATACATACTTTGTAATTTCATTTATATAAAATTCTTGACTGGGCGCATTGCTCATGCCTGTAATCCCAGCACTTTGGGAGGTCAAGATGAGAGAACTGGTTGAACCCCAGGAGTTGGAGGACTACCGTAGGCAACATAGCAAGAGCTTGTCTCTACCAAAAAAGATAATAATTAGCTGGGTGTGATGGCGTGCACCTGTAATCCATGCTACTCAGGAGGCTGAGCAAAAGAATTCACTGAATCCGGGAGGTTGAGGCTGCTGTGAACCATGATTGTGCCACTCCCCTCAAACCTGAGCAACAGAGTGAGACCCTAACTCAAAAAATATAAATAAATAAATAAAAACAAAATGTCTGTTTTACTATTTGGACAGACATGGTGCCTCACACCTGTAATCCCAACACTTTGGGAGACTGGGGCAGGAAGATTGGCTGAGCTCAAGAATTCAAGACCAGCCTCAGCAAAATAATGAGACCTTATCTCTACAAAATATTTTCTGGGCATAATGGCATGTGCCTGTAAATCACAGCTACTCAGAAGGTTGAGGCAGAAGTATTGCCTGAGCCCAGGAGGTAGAGGCTGCAGTGGGCCATGATTGTGCTATTGCGCTCCAGTCTGAGCAATAGAGTGAGACCTCAACTCAAAAAACAAAGAGCAAAAATAAATGAAATAGAAAACAAAATTATAGTAGAAATAATCAGCAAAATAAAGGATGAATATTTGAAAATATTAAAATAAATCTGGCAAGAATATACATGAAATATAGTGAAAAGTACAGTAATATTAGTAATCATAAAGATGCCTTAACTACTGTTAGAGTTTTAAAATTGAGTACAATGAACATCCTCGAATAAAAAATTTAAGACACATAAGCAAAATGGATTAGTGACCAGTAATATATGTTTCCAAAATGAATAACAAAATTAAAAACTCAAATATGCCCTGTAGGGGATGAAAAGCTCTTCCTCTACCTTCATAGTTTTTTTGACTGGGACCCTGTGAATTAGACTGACAAATGACATTAACAGGAGAAAGACATACAAGTTTTATTTGATACTAATATTCTTGGTTCATACGTGAACTCATTATATAATAAGAAACGAAGGCCCAATATGCATATACACTGAGAGATTATATACTAATTCAACAAAGAATGATAAATTGTGGAGGTGTAAAAGGCCAAAGAAAGAGGGCAGGGTTTCTAGGGGCAGTAGGTTGGGGGAGATTAATACAGGGAGGAATCTAGTAGATAAAATAACCTAAAGTTATTTTTGTAAGATTTATCTCAGTATTATCTCGTGTGGCCATAAAACTTTCTGTTCTTCAGGAGCAGGAATTTATGGCAGTCCTCATCTCTCAGACATTTTTCTTTAAGACAGATAAAGGGTAAATCAGATTAAGGAAGATCTGGAAGGCTTCTTTTTGCATCCGCTAATTCTTAATCGCCTTCAGCACAAAACAATCCTTATGCCAAAAGTGGCATATTTTGGGGTGGCATATTCTGCCCCTATTCAGCCTATAATCACTAAAGAAAAAAAATTGATATAATATACATATTATTCATGCCTATTTTATAGGCTAATTCTATAAAACATTTAAGAAATGTAGAATCCTGGCCGGGCAGAGTGGCTCAATCCTGTATTCTCAGCACTTTGGGAGGCCGAGGTGAGGGGATTGCCTGAGCCCATGGGATTGAGAACAGCCTGGGCAACTTGGCGAGACCTAATCTCTACAATAAATTTTTTTAAATAGCCAGACGTGGTAGCGCATGCTTGTAGTTTCAACTACTTGAAGACTAAAGCGGAAGGATTGCCTGAGCCAAGCATGTTGAGGCTGCGGTGGTGGCGAATGTGCTGCTGCACTCTAGCCTGGGCGACAGAGTGAGACTCCAACTAAAGAGAAAAAAAATTTAACGCAGTTCACGTTTGCAAATTAAAGGAGAAGCACTGTATAAACAGCACTCGATACAATAAACAAAAGACTTTTGATAGTATTCAGCACCCTTTTGTGATTAAGGAAAAGAAAATTCTGTAACTTTGACTAAAAGAACTTCCTTAAGTTAGTAAGGGATATCTACCAAATATGTCTAAGAAGCATTTTGCCTAATGGTACATTCTCTTTAAAATTGGAAACAAACCAGACAAAGATATCTACTGTTGCCACTTTTGTTCAATATGGTATTAAAAATCCTAGCCAATTCAGTGCAAGTCAAAGATATTTAAAAAAATAATAAAAGCCAGCTCAGTGGCTCAGCCTGTAATCCCGTGCCTTGGGAGGCTGAGGTGAGTGGATTGCCTGAGCCCGCAGGTTTGAGCCCTGCCTGGGCAACTTGATGACACCTCATCTCTACAATAAATCAAAAAATTAGATGGGTGTGGTAGTGCACACCTGTAGTTCCAGCTACTTGGAAGGCTGAGGCGGAAGGATCGCCAGAGCCCAGCAGGTCGAGGCTGCAGTGACTGGGAGCGGCCACTGCACTCCAGTCTGGGCGACAGAGTGAGACTCCAACTCAGTAAAAAAAACAAAATAAGGATCCCGGGTGCAGTGGCTGAGGGACAGAGTAAGACCTTGCCTCTATTTTTTTTTTCAGCTTATTAAAAATAAATAAAAAGATGGTTAGCTTTATGTTAGGTAAATTTAATTCAATTTTTTTAAAAAACTAGTGTAGTACGTATGTAAAAAGTTAAACTGGGCATGGTAGTTCATGCCTATAATCCTAACACTTAGGGAGGCCCTTTGTGATGTGAAGGCAAGAGGGTTTCCTGAGTTCAGGGGTTCAAGACCAGCCTGAGCAACATGGTGAGATCTTGTCTCTACAATAGATAAAAAAAATTAGTGGGCATGGGAGCACCTTCCTGTAGTTCCAGTTACTTGGAAGGCTGAGGCAAGTAAGAGTGCCTGAGCCCAGGTCGAGGCAGTGGTGGCTGGGAGCGTGCCACTTCACTCCAGTGTGAGCAAAAGAGTGAGACTGTCACTAAAAAAAAAATAAAAATTTTAAAAATTTAAAGATAAAAACCGTAAGGACTAGAAACAAAACTGTAGTTATTTGCAAATGATTTGTTTGTGTAGAAAATCTAAGAAATCTATTCAGAAATTATTAAATAAAACTTAGCACTTGTTCTGGTAAGATGGCGACAACATAGTGGAATTGTGAGATTCTCCAAACATAAGTTCCCAAAAAGACTCTTACTTTCCTTCCCCCCCTACCAGCCGCCCTGGTCTGAGGCCCGGGGACCCTCAGTCCCACATAGGGCCAGATTGTGTGGCCCCCAGCTGCTGCTGCTCCACTATATGTGACCCCCACCTGCGTGGGAGTCTTGGGTCTCAGCTCCCTCCCTGGCTACATTGTCTCACCCAGCACCAAGCCACCGGTCACCCAGGGAGGCTCTGGATACCCACCCCTCAGAGATCCCGGCTCCATTTCTGACTGAAGTACCCTGTGAGGGGCCTAGGGCCACTCTCGCCACTCACCGCCTGCCCTATGGAGCTCTGGAGCTCTGGGTCCACCCTGGCTGAGGCACCCAGCGTGCAACCCCATGCTTGTGTAAGGGAACAGCATATCTTAAGGAGGTGCTGATTGGAGGCTCTCAGCTCCACAGGAGGGAACTCCCAACTTTCTCCTCCACCCCAACCTGCTGGTGGCACACCGGATCCAACGCTCAGCTGTGCAGTTGATCCCCGGTGCCTCACACGCCACCATAGCCCATTATAGTGGATCGCCCAGGGACCCAGACGAGGAGAGAGGATCCACAAAAGAGGAGCTGCCACCTTGGCCATTTCCCAGGCAGAGATTTGCATTGCCCCGCCCACGTACGAGCAGCCTCCACCTTGGTTCCTAAGGTAACATCGCTAAACAGGAGACAAATCCCCTCCCCTACACTGAATCAGACACAGGCAACTAAGCATTGCAGACCTCTCAGGCAGCAGGGTAAAGGAACAAACCCAAGCTTCAAGTAAATCTATCTGCCTGCAATGAAAGCAAAGGGGAGAGGCTGGAGATTAGAGGTGAAGAGACTTTAGACACTCAGGAAAGATTCCACAGCTAGTCTGATTTCTTATTTTGACTTTGGATTTTATCATGTTGACTGTTTGTTTTGCTCACTTTTGTTTGCTTTTTGACTTACACTATCTGTTTGTGTAGGGGAAAGCACATCAAAAGGCATGATTTTATTGGTCTTTGTGTAGCTACCGGTATTTTTTAGGGAATTTTGCTTGCGTGTCTTTTTCACTTCTCTCTGTCCTTGTGTCTCTCTTTCACCTGTTAGTTAGTATGTATGTCTGTTTTCCCTCTCACTGTTCTCTCTTTCTAACTTCCTATTGAACCCCCCTTCCTCCATTGTTTTCCTCTTTCGTACCTCCTTTTGTTCCAGGAGCCAAATCTACATCCCGCTGCACAGACAGATTGTAAGGCAGTGGGAAATAGGTTCCAGTGTGCCCATACACCTGTTGGTGGATGCTGGAATCATCAGATAGATTCTGAATCACAGCTTCCCCCTCAATTAAACCTCAGAACTGCAGAAAGTACAGTACACAGCCCACACTCAAGTCTCAAAAGTGAACAAAGCCAGAGGACCCTCATAAGGAAGAATAAGAGATTAAACAAGCAAAGCAAAAACAACCCCACCTTTCCTGAAAAACAGAATTAAAGAAGGGGAGGGAAAGGGGGAGAGAGAGAAAAATCTACACAAATGAAGAAAAACCAAAAGAAGAATATAGGTCTCTCCAGACCTCTGGGAGGGCAGACACTGAGAAAACTGACTTCGGAATGCCATGAAGAGCCCCCAAAATGACTGGTCTCAAACTACAAACCTAGATACCAAGACATTAATGGAGAGATTATAAAGAATTGAGGAGAGACAAGAAGAAACAAGGAAGGAGCTCATAACTGAGATAACAGTAATAAAGAATAATGTGAATGAAATAAATAATAAACTGATAAGTATGGAAAGCAGAATTAGCCAAGCAGAAGAAAGAATCTCAGAGCTTGAGGGCCAAAATATAGAACTAACCCAAACTGTTAAAAACACAGAAAACAAGCTCAAAAAGACAGAACAAAACCTTCAAGAGATGAGCGATTACTACAAGAGACCAAACCTAAGAGTAATTGACCTTCCTGAGGCAGAAAGAGAGACAGAGACCACACTGAGCAAACTTTTCATGAGATTATTCAAGAAAACTTCCCTTATCTAATCAGCGATGCAAAAATTCAAACACAAGAGATTCAGAGAACGCCTGCAAGACAGCAAATGAGAAGACCAACTCCCAGACGCATCATAATTCGCATAAACAAGGTAGGTATAAAAGAAAAAATCCTAAAGGCAGCAAGAGAAAAAGGCCAGATCACCTACCATGGAAGACCAATTAGAATAGCACCAGAAGCCGGGCTCGGTGGCTCAGCCTGTAATCCCGCGCCTTTGGTAGGCTGAGGTGAGTGGATTGCCTGAGCCTGCGGGTTCAAGACCCGCCTGGGCAGCGAGACCTCATCTCTACAATAAATCAAAAAATCAGCCAGGCGTGGTAGTGCATGCCTGTAATTCCGGCTACTTGGAAGGCTGAGGCGGAAGGATCGCTGAAGCCTAGCAGGTCAAGGCTGTGGTGGCCGGGAGCGGCTACTACACTCCAGTCTGGGCAACAGAGTGAGACTCCAACTCAAAAAAAAACAAAAAAACAAAAAAAAGCACAACAGAATAGCACCAGATTTATCTACAAAAACCCTGCAGGCTAGGAGAGCTTGGAGCTCTATCTTCAAAGTGCTAAAAGATAAACAATTTCAGCCAAGAATAACTTACCCAGCCAAGTTAAGCTTCATCAGCGAGGGAGAATTAAAGTCTTTCCCAGATATCCAATCCCTAAGAACTTACGCTACCACAGGGCCACCTCTACATGAAACACTTAAGAAAGTACTAAACATAGAAGAAAAGGAAAAAAGAACAACGTTCTTCACAAGTGTACAGGAAAAAGAATAAAATACACATGAACCAACCCCAAAACCAAAAGAAAGACAGAAAACCAAGTAGAAGAACAACAACTCTATAAGAACTCTATAATAAGAACCAACTCTCACCTTTCAATAATTAGCCTGAATGTGAATGGACTAAATGCATGACTGAAAAGACATAGAATGACAAAATGGATAGAATATCACCAGGCAACAATATACTGCCATCAAGAGACCCATCTCACTGGAAAGGACACACACAGACTCAAAGTAAGAGGATGGGAAACAAATTTTCAGGCAAATGGAACACAAAAGAAAGGAGGAGTCACGATCCTAATTTCAGACCAAATACCATTTAAGCTATCAAAAATTTTAAAAGATACAGAAGGTCACTACATAATGATAAAAGGTTCACTCCATCAACAAGAAATATCTATCCTAAACATATATGCACCCAACATAGGAGTGCCAACTTTCATAAAGCAGCTTCTAGAAAAACTAAAGAAAGATATTGACTCTAACACCATCATAACTGGGAACTTTAATACCCCACTCACAACCCTAGGCAGATCATCAGGACAAAAAATCAGCAATGAGATCCAGAACCTCAATGTGACTCTGGACCAAATGGACTTCATTGATACCTACAGAACACTCCACCCATCGTCCACAGAATATACATTCTTTTTTTTTTTTTTTGAGTTGGTGTCTCACTCAGCTGCCCAGACTGGAGTGCAGTGGCCACTCCCAGCCACCGCAGCCTCGACCTGCTGGGCTCCGGCGATCCTTCCGCCTCCACCTTCCGAGTAGCTGGAATTACAGGCATGCGCCACCACGCCAAGCTGATTTTTTTTATTTATTGTAGAGATGAGGTGTCGCTGCCCAGGCGGGTCTCGAACCCGCGGGCTCAGGCAATCCACTCACCTCAGCCTCCCAAAGGCGCGGGATTACAGGCTGAGCCACCCATTCAGCACTGCATGGAATGTACTCTGAGATCAACCACATACTTGACCACAAGCATAAACAAATTTCAAAAGATCGTCATGCACCTTGTCGGACCACAGTGGAATAAAAATAAACATCAACACCAACAAGCTCCCCCCCAAACCCACAAAGACATGGAAACTAAACAGCATGATGCTAAACAATTCCTGGGTCAACAATGAAATCAAAACAGAGATTAAAAGATACCTGGAAACAAATGAAAATGAAGAGACATCTTAACAAAGTCTCTGGGATGCCATGAGAGCTGTAGTAAGAGGGCAATTTGTATCCCTACAAACGCACATGAAGAAAATGGAAGGATCACAAATCAACAGCCTAACAAGTCACCTTAGGAAGCTGGAAAAGCAAAACCTCCAAAACCCTAACTGCAGCAGAAGAATCCAGATCACCAAATAAAAGCCCAAATCCGGGACATAGAAGACAAAAAGATAACACAAAAAAAAATCAGTGAAACAAAATACTAGTTCTTTGAAAGGATAAACAAGATCGATGGTCCCTTAGCTAGACTGACCAAGAAAAAAAGAGAAAATGCCCAAATAAATACAATCAGAAACACAAAAGATGAAGTCACATCTGACCCCAAGGAACTGCAAAAGATCATTAGAGACTACTATGTACACTTGTATGGAAACAAACTGGAAAACCTTAAGGAAATGGAAGACTTTCTGATATCGCACAACCTGCCTAGGTTGAAAGAAGAAGAAATTGAGACCCTAAATAGACCAATAACAATCAAGGAAATTGACTATGTAATAAGAAAACTACCTACAAAACAAAGCCCTGGACCAGAAGGCTTTCCAGCAGAATTCTATAAGACGTTTAAGGAGGAGCTGATACCAATCCTACTGAAAGTGTTCCAGGCGATTGAGAAAAATGGAACCCTCCCCAAATCATTCCATGAAGCCAACATCACAGTGATACCCAAGCCAGGTAAAGACCCAACAAAGAAAGAGAACTACAGGCCAATATCCTTGATGAACATAGATGCCAAAATTTTCAACAAGATCCTAGCAAACTGGATTCAACAACACATCTCAAAAATCATCCATCATGACCAAGTAGGCTTCATCCCTTGGACGCAAGGTTGGTTCAACATTCGCTAGACAATAAATGTAATTAAATACATCAACAGACGTCAGAACAAAAACCACATGATTATATCATTAGATGCAAAAAAGCTTTTGATAAAATCCTGCACCCTTACCTGATAAAAACCCTCGAACACCTAGGCATACATAAAACATACCTCAAAATAGTAAAAGCCATCTACAAGAAACCCATAGCTAGCATACTCCTAAACAGGCAAAAATTGGAGCCATTTCCCCTGAAAATGCCCACTCTCTCCCCCCCTGTTCAATATAATATTGGAAGTCCTAGCTGGAGCAATCAGAAAAGAGAAAGTGATCAGGGGTATTCAAATAGGAAAAGAGGAAGTCAAGTTATCCCTCTTTGCTGACGACATGATTGTGTACCTTGAAAACCCAAGAGAATTTGTCAAAAGCTTCCTTGCACTGATAAAGGACTTTGGCAAAGTCTCGGGATATAAAATAAATGTGCAAAAGACAATCGCATTTCTTTACACCAATAATAAACAAACAGAAACCCAAATAAAAAACACAATCCCTTTCACAGTAGCCACACAAAAAATGAAATACCTTGGCATCTTCCTATCCAGAGATGTGAAAGACCTTTACAATGAAAACTACAAAACACTGCTCAAAGAAATCAAGGATGACACAAACAAATGGAAAAATATCCCATGCTCATAGACTGGAAGAATTAACATTATAAAGATGTCTATTCTACCTTAGGTAATCTACAGATTTAATGCAATACCCATCAAATTACCAGCAGCATTCTTCTCAGAGCTAGAAAAAAACAATACGGGAATTCATATGGAAACACAAACGACCAAGAATAGTCAGAACAATCCTCAGCAAAAAAAACAAAGCAGGAAGTATCACATTACCAGACTTCAAACTTTACTATAGAGCTACAATAATCAAAAGAGTTTGGTATTGGTACAGGAACAGGCATATAGACCAATGGAATAGAATTGAGATTCCAGAAGCAAAACTTCAATTTTTCGACCCACTCATCTTCGACAAAGCCTCTACCACGCACCACTGGGGAGAGGAGAACCTATTCAGTAAATGATGCCGGGAAAACTGGCTGACCACATGCAGAAGACTCAAACAAGACCCCTATCTATCCCCATACACAAAAATTAACACTAAATGGATCAGAGACCTAAATGTAAAATCTCAAACCATTACAACCTTAGAAAATGCAGGACACACCCTTATGGAAATTGGAACTGGCATCCAATTCCTGACCAAAACCCGAAACCTACAGGCCATAAGAGATAAGATAGATAAGTGGGACCTCATTAAACTGGCAAGCTTCTGCAAAGCCAAAGAAACCATCAAGAGAGCAGGGAAACAGCCCACAGACTGGGAGAAAGTGTTTGCCAACTCCAGGTATGACAGAGGCTTAACATGTTAGATCTACAAAGAACTCAAAAGTGCTGAAAAGAAAAAACAAACAACCCCATTATAAAGTGGGCAAAAGATATGAACAGACATTTTTCAAAGGAAGACATTCGAGCAGCCAGCTGACACATGAAGAAATGTTCAGCCTCACTAATCATCAAGGAGATTCAAATCAAAACCACACCGAGATACCACCTAACTCGAGTCAGAATGGCAATTATCAATAACTCCAAAAGTAACAGTTGCTGGAGAGGATGTGATGAAAAGCGAACACTTCTACACTGTTGGCGGGAGTGCAAACTAGTGCAGCCTCTGTGGAAAACAGTGTGATTCTTAAAAGCTCTAAATATCGACCTCCCATATGACCCCATAATCCCCCTACTGGGAATATACCCTGAAGAACTCAAATCACTCTATGAAAAAGATACCTGCACACATATGTTTATCACAGCATTGTTCACAATAGCAAGAACCTGGAATCAACCATGCTGTCCATCAAAAGAGGACTGGATTTAAAAAATGTACATATACACGATGGAATACCTACACAGCCATAAAAAAGAACAAAATCATGACTTTCGCAGCAATCTGGATGGAAGTATAATACTGAGTGACCTCTCACAGAAACAGAGATCTGAGTATCACATGTTCTCACTCATATAGTGGACCTTGAACATCTATTGTAACACTATAAGAAAAGGATTGACAGTGGTGGGTAACTATGCTGGGGGGAGGGAGGGGAAGGGAGGTGGGATTAACAGTAGTCAATATCTGTCTGGGGACGAGGAGATACCCCTTATCAACAAGGGTGCTTGAATGAAACATATTTGTATACCTAACCTTTAACTGTACCCCATAATATCAAAATAAAAAATATTGATTAATAAAAATAAATAAATAAGAAACTTAGTACTTAATAATTAGAAAATGTCATTTTGTTTAAAAAGGATGTCATTGACAATAACAGAAATAAAGATATGAAAAACCTTTGTGAAGAAAATTGTACAATTTTATTGAGTTAAAATTTTAAGAGTAAAGAAATGAAAAGTTACTGTATTCCTGATAATGTTCCTATATGCATTTCTCCCCAAATTTAATCAGAAAATTATGTGATTTTTTTTTTTTTTTTTTGGTCAAAGAATTTTGTCCTATCCTCCCCATCCCATCTGACAAACTGATTGTAAAGTTTATGTGGAAGAGCAAAAGCAGTATCTCTACAGGCCATTTCTAGGAATTGACCTATTTTACTAAAGAGAAATTTATTTGAAATTCATTTCATTTCATGTTATTCGTGTTTTATTCTGTTAAAGTTTAAGTAAGATACTTATAAAACTTATTAAATGCTGCAGTGATTATTTCACAGTAGTAGTTTTATATCAAAATGAATGTTAGCCGGGCTCGGTGACTCAACCTGTAATCCCTCTCTTTGGGAGGCTGAGGTGAGTGGATTGCTTGAGCCCGCGGGTTCAAGACCCACCTGGGCAACTTGGCAAGACTTCATCTCTACAATAAAATCAAAAAATTAGCCGGGTGTGGT
>NW_007255477.1:43362-60499 GCF_000164805.1 Carlito syrichta
AAGGCTGAGGCGGAAGGATCGCCGGAGCCCAGCAGGTCAAGGCTGCGGTGGCCAGGAGTGTGCCACTAACCTCCAGTCTGGGCAGAGTGAGACTCCAACTCAAAAAAAAAAAAAAAAAAAAAAAAAATGAGTGTTTACTCATATTTCTAATATTGAAAAATTATAAGCAAGGCAAATGTTTCTTGAACAGAATTACTTAAGTAAGACTCTCCGGATCCTGAAGTATATAGTTTTTTTGAGATTTTTTTGTTGTTGTTGTTGCTGTTTTTTGAGTTGGAGTCTTACTCCATCCAGGCTGGAGTGCAGTGGCACGCACGCTCACGGCCACTCCAGCATCGACCATCTGGGCTCCAGATATCCTTGCACCTCAGCCTTCCGAGTAGCTCAAACTACAGACGTGTACTACCTCACCCGGCTATTTTTAATTTTATTGTAGAGACGAGGGCTCGCCAGGTTGCTCAGGCTGGTCTCGAACCCACGGGCTCAGGCAATCCACTCGCTTCAGCTTCCCTAAGTGCTGGGATTACAGGCTGAGCCACTGAGCCTGACATGTTTTTTTTTAGTTGGAGTCTCACTGTGTTGCCCAGGCTGGAGTGCAGTAGCATGCTCACGGCCACCGCAGCCTGGACCTGTTTGGCTCAGGCAATCCTTTTGCCTCAGACTTTCAAGTAGCTGGAACTACAGGCAAGCGCCACCATGCCCAGCTACTTTTTTTTCTTTAAATCTATGGTAGAGATGAGGTCTCGTCAAGTTGCCCAGGCTAGTCTCCAACCCATGAGCTCAGGCAATCCTCTTACCTCGGCCTCCCAAAGTGCTGGGATTATAGGCGTGAGCCACTGCACCCGACTGAGTATATAGTTATTAAAAAGGATATGCATATGTGTCCTCTGAGATATCTCTGAATCATGTATAGAAACCTGTCAATTGTGGTTATCTGAGGGATGAGGACAATCCCTGGGACAAGAGAAAGGGATCTGAGTACCTGTATTCATGTATATTTTTGTATGTATTATATGACAATAAAAAATTAACTAAAAAAATAGTAGTCTCACCTGATTACCTTCAAAGGTGGCGTATCCTAAGCCTGCCTACTTAGGCTTATAATTCAAAAGACAATTTAAATAAAAAAGGGGTGGGAGTTATTGCGATATAATTCAGATACCATACAATTTACCCATTTAAATTGTGAAATGATTTTTGTATATTCACAGAGTTATGCAATCACCACCAAAATCAGTTTTAGAACATTTTTAGCATCCCAAAAGAAACTGTATGCCCATTAGCAATCACTTCCCATTTCTCCTAACCCTAGGCAACCACTCAACTACTTTCTATCGCTATAGATTTTCCTGATCTGGACATTTCATAATAATGGAATCATCCAATATATATTCTTTTGTGGCAGACTTTAACTTAGCATGTTTTCAAGGTTCATCCATGTTGTACCATGTGCCAGTCTTTCATGCCTTTTTATGGCTGAATAATATCCCATTGGATGTATATATACCACATCTCATTTATATGTTTATCAGTTGATGAATATTTGGGTTGTTTCTGCTTTTTTGGCTGTTATGGGCAGTGCAGCTGTGAATACTCATATGCAGGTTTTTGTATGGACATAGGTTGTCGTTTAACTTAGGTATATGCCTATAGTAACCTTTTGAAGATGGCAGAATGTTTTTCAAAATGACTGCATTTTACTTTCTCATCAGCCTGAGGGTTCTGTTTTTTCAGTGTTGTCGTTAACATGGTAACATGTCTTTTTGATTATAACCATTCTGGTGGGTGTGAAGTAGTATCTCATTTTGGTTTTTATTTGTATTTTCCTGTTAGTTAATGATGTCAAGCATCTTTTTGTGTGGTTATTTACTTTTGTATATCTTTTTGGAGAAAGAATTTGCTTTTATAAATAGTTTTACTTGTCATTCATAGACAAAATACCAATGATCTGGGATAAGAAAAATTCTAAGGGTTTTTGAACAATGCTCTGATAATAGGTATTGGAGAGAAAAAAGAAAGTAGCCAGGATTATTTTATCTAGAGTTGAAGAAAAGCATAAGTTCTCTAAGGACTTGTGTCACAGTAGGAGCAAGACAAATAGAACAGGAATAAAACTGAATGTTCTAGGAGTCAAAAGAGAGAAATACTGAAGATAGGTTACCCTATTTGAAACTTTCTAAAGTAGAACATAAAAATAAGGCAGACTAAATGAAAGGATTGTAATAACAAGAAATGTGATAGAAGCTGGCCCCTGGAAGTGATCTTTTATATCATTACAAGGAAACAATGCTTATAAGTTATGTATAGTTTTGTAAAGAAAATCCCCTAGTTTAGATATTTCAAAATTAGTGACTTTGGTTTAGCATTTAGAAAAGATTGTTTATAAGGTTTAAAAAAATGTTTATATAGAAAATCTTATATTGAAAAAGGTTGGGTACAGTCGCTCATACCTATAATTCCAGCACTTTGAAAGGCCGGGGCAGGAGAGTTGCTTAAGCCCAGGAGTTCGAGACCAGCCTAGGCAACATAGCAAGACCTCATCTCTACAAAAAATAAAAAATTAGCTGGGCATGGTGGTTTGTGCCTGTAGTCCTGGCTATTCAGGAAGCTGAGAGGGAGGATCACTTGAACCCAGGAATTAAGGCCGCAGTAAACCTTGAGTGTGCCTCTGCACTCCAACCTGGGCGACAGCATGAGATCTCAACTCAAAAATATATTCATACATACATAGAAATATTGAAAAATATAAAGGATAGTATATTAAACAGCAATGTTTAGTCACCTATAATGAACAAATGCTAATTTTTCAGTTTGCTTCACATTATACAAACACACACAAATTTAGGTAGGTTCCCTTACAAGTCCCATTTTCCTGCTGAATACTCACCCTCCCACCCTGTCCCCCCAAAACAGCCACTGTAATGTAAGGTACATTCAACCATATTTTATATTTTGCTACATAACATGTATATCTGTAAGCCAGTACTTCGAGGTTTTTTTAAATATGTAAAGTAATATGATACTATATGTGTGTATTATTCAGCATCTTGGTTTTTTTTTCAGAATTATAATTTCAAGGTATACTTACTTATATGTTGATACTTAACAGGCCTGTTTCATTCAGTTGAACTATTATCAAGTATTCCAACTTCTAAATCTGCCACAGTTTATTCCTCTACTTACGGGCATCTAGGTTATATTCAGATAATAGTGCTATTACTACTAACAGTGCTAAAATATAAACATACTTGTATAGATTGTACACATGTAACAAGGTATTTCTAGTTACAAACCTGAAAGGAATTCCTGGGACATGGAGTATCATTTGGTTCAAAGGTTAGGGTCTGGAAAGTTATCTAAAACTACTAAGTTAATTGTAACATATGTGGGATGATTTTAGCTCTGTGAGAACAACTTATCTATTTTGGTTTACTCAGTGACTAAAGTAGTGTTTAATGCTGAGTAGTTGTTTAAGTATTCTTGAAACAATTAATCTTTGGGTTTCTGATACCCTGGGATTGTGAACAAATATCTGTTGATTGTTATATTAATCCTGATTGTATCTAAGGACAAGAAAGGACAGAGGGCACTATTAACATCTCTTATGTGTGAAAAGGAGTAGGGAAATATGGATATTTGTATTTGCTTACATGCTTGTGCTATAATTAAGCAAGTAATGTTTGTGGAAATGGAGCAGCTAAGGAAAAGATATGTTCTTGTTTTAACCAATTTGAGGGAAAACGCTAATACCAAAAACTTCAGCTTTCTTTAGAACAAATAAACAGTTTTAATGGAATAGGTTGAGAGTAAAGGGACATCATTAGATTAAATGTTAGACTCTCCCGCGCTCTTTATTTTTAGCAACAGCAAAGCAGAACCTAAGATTTACAAGTGTTGAAAGGGGGGGTGATAAAAAAGGTAAACTATATATATAAGCTCAAATAATTAAATTTACAACAATTCTGATGACCACTTGAATTTTAGAGCAATTTCTTTTTTTGAGCTGAAGTCTCACTGTGTTGCCCAGGCTGGAGTGCAGCGGCACATTCACAGCCACCCCAGCGTCAACCTGCTGGGCTTCTGCAAGCCTTTGGTCTCAGCCTTCCAAGTAACCGGAGCTACAGGCGTGTGCTACCACGCCTGGCTAATATTTTATTTATTGTAGAGGCAGTTATTGCCAAGTTTCCCGGGCTGGTCTCGAACCTGCAGACTCAGGCAGTCCTCTCGCCTCGGTCTCCCAAAGTGCAGGATTATAGTCTGATCCACTAAGCGTGGCCAGCAATTTCTTAGAGTTTTTTTGTTTTTGTTTTTTTTTACTTTTTTACTATGGAAATTTTACACATACACAAAAGTAGAGTAGTTCTATAAGTCATCATGAACTCATTGATTAAAAGTAGTTTTAATTGTCTTGTGAGAATTTGGACCGATATATTTTGTTTTGGTCTAAATTTTCCTTTGGCAGATAAATATGCAGACAATTTAATTGTCTCCAGCTCTGTTAAAATCAGATCGTTTTTTAATCTTTTAAAAAGAAAATTGGGGCCAAATACCATGGCTTACACCTGTAATCCTAGTGCTTTGGGAGGTTGAGGCAAGAAGATTGCTTGAACCTAAGAGTTTTGCACCATCCTGGGCAACATAGTGTCTCTACAAAAAAATTCTTTAAATTAGTCAGGTGTGGTGGCTTGTGCCTATAATCCTAACTACTCAGGATGTTGATGCAGAAGGTTCACCTGAACCCAAGAGTTAGAGTCTACAGTGATTCATGAAGTGCCACTGTACTCCAGCCCGAGTGACAGAATAAAACCCTGACTCAAAAAAAAAATTGTTGTTGCTCTAACAGTCTAGAAAGGAATCATAAACCTGGTTTATTTAAAAACATCTTTTTAGTTCTTCCTAGCCTTAAAATATGAGCCAACCTCCCCCCCACTTTCACATGGGTAATACCTTCAGATGGTATTTACAGCAAGATATCTTGTTTTCAGTCCTGCCTATGTACCCAATCTCTCCTCTGCCTTTTTGGTAACTCCTTTTTAGGGTGTGTCTGTGTGTGCACCTGAATTTTTAGAGTTTCTTTATGTGCATGTAAACAAATACAAATATCCATATTTCCCTACTCCTTTTCACACATAAGAGATGTAATAGTGTATATAGCATTCTGTATTTTGTTTTTAAGGTTTATTTAGATCATTCTGGAAATCTTGTTTCTACGCTTAGATAATTATTCTTTTCTGTAACAGTTCCATTGTCTACAATTCCACAGATACACAGTAGTTGTTTAACCAGTGCATTCAGATTGTGTCCAGACTTTCATTATACAATCAATACTGTAGTCAGTAACATCGCATATATGTTTTTCTTATGTACTGCAGACATAGCTATTAGATAAATTCCCAGTAGTAAACTTGACTGAGTTAAAAGAGAAATTTGCATTTGTGATTTTGATAGATACTTATAAATTTTGCCTCATAGGTCTTGCTTAGTTATGAGATACCTATTTACTCATAGCTTCATCAACAGAATATGTTGTAAAATTTTTGGATTTTTAACAAGTTTGGGTTTGCTTTTCTCTGAGTGAGGCTGAATATCTTTTCGTATGTTTGAAGTCTATTTCTACTTCTGTTTCTGTGACCTGTCTTTCATACCCTTTGCCCATTTTTCTCTTGTTGGTCTTGATCTCAGTTTTTCAGGAGCTTTTTGTATATTGAAAGGCTAATATACCTGATAAACGAGTTGCAAATATATTTTTCACAATTTGCATTGTTTTTTGACTTCACTTATAGTATGCTTGTTTTGACATCCAAACGTTTTTTAGTTTTATGTAGTTGAATTTAATTTTTTTTATGACTTTTCAGATTTCTTTATCCATTATAAAGGCATTTTTTACTCAAAGGCTGTAAAGACATTAGCACATATTTCCTAGTTGCCTTTTGGTTTGCCCCTTCTTTCCTTCCTTTCAACAGTTAAGTCGTTGATCCATTTGGCATTTATCCTGATATATAGTGTGAAATGTGGATAAACCTTTTTTCTAGATTGATTCCAGTCGTCCCAATATCAGTTATTAAAAAGTTTTCATCTTTACCCTATTTCAGATGCTGCCTTTACATTTCCTTTATGTGTTAGAGTCTGTTTTGCTCTTTCTATTTTGTTCCATTGGTCTCTTAGACAGTTGCATAGGTACTATCATGAAGGAGCAAATATTACATATATTAGTCTACAAAAGTGAGATTAAAAAGATAGATTTATGACTTGCTTTGGTAATAGAGTGAAAAACCAAATTTTTGTCTGCTGGTGAAATATACATACAACTTGGAATCAGCATGTGCAGAGAAGCATGAAGGAACATAGCCACATTTGAAGTATATTACTGGCGTGCATGAAGGAAATTAACAGAGTCTGAGGAGTAGATAGCCCCAGGTAATTGATAGCCTGTTATGCCACATATGGAATTTGAACTTTGTCCTATAAATGACGGGAAATTCTTAAGCATACAAGTGAAATGTAAGATTATATTTTAGAATGGATTAAATGCAGAATTCAGTGGACTTAGTCTGTGCATGAGCTTCAGGATGCATAAACCCTCTGAAATTTTGCTTCAGGGGGAGCATCTGAGGCTTTCATTATATTCTCAGAAGTCTTTTACACACACACACACACACACATACACACACACACACACACACACACACGGATGCACAAAAGCTAAGAATATCTTCTTTAGAAAGATTTCTGTGGTAACACGGGATAGGATGGTTTGGATAGTTTTTAAAACTAAAGACAAAGTTTCCAGTCAGGAAATTTTGGCATTAGTGTAGACAAGATGAGTGGCAGAGGGGAAAGTGGACTTTCTCTTCAGCTCATTCTTTCTGGAAGGTACAGTCAATTCTCCTTGTTCATAGTAATTATGTTCTATACACTGAATTAATGAATACCGAACGATTGCTCCTAGGGGAAATATGGGGTTATTGTTATGTAAATGAGTCAAAGATGACCTCTGTGTATTGGCCCGAAGGTTGTTTATTTCTTTGCAGCAGACTAGGACCTGTTAACTTAAAAGTGTGATTGCACCAAACTAAATTTTTGCACATCTAATTGTATTAAGCATAATCCTGATAAGCAGATTTTTAGCCACTGAGAGCCTGCCTACTTTGCACACCCCCAACATCTGTTGACCATGGATAAGATCAGATCTCAGAGCTAAAAAGATCCCATGCTACTGTTGCCCTTTGAAGCTCTTTGATCCGCAGACTCCTTGCTGGGCTGCTGAGCATTGCCACTTAGACATGGAAGCTTTTTTCTCCTCTGCCCCCATTTCCTGAATGTTCCCTTGCCCTCCTGGTCTAGGTAGTGGCTCCGCTGCTTTAGCCTCTGAACACTCTAGAGTTGTAAGGGATTTCCCCTGCTTGCAGATCAGGCAGAGTATCACCCAGTAAAGGTTATGCATTCTACTGCCACCTCTGGTCATACCTTTTCCCTTGATCAGGCCCCAAATCCCTTGAAACTCAAAACACTTAGGTTCCTACGAACCTCTGGCGACATTTTCGTCAATCAGTATGTAACCATATTTTATGTGTTTTTCTGTTTAAAGACACTTTATTTCATATATATGGTTGATTTAACACTAAACTCACAGCTCACATCACTGTGACTCATGCCTGAAGGAAGCTCACCTGACACCTCTACTTACTCTGCCAGGCATATTTGTGCTTTAGAGCATCAAACAGCACTTCAGTACTATGTTTTGAGGCTATTTTCAACAGCAGAAGCTCCCCGCAAAAGCACAAAAGTGTGGAAAATGTGATACCAAATAGGCCCTGCACAGGACACTTGTTTATAGTTTGAAAAATCGAAATAAGAAGGCAGAGCTTCACTTTGTTCAACCTCAGCTAGGAAGGTGCACACATTAGGTGGCTCAAATATATTTCACTGCTCTGTGCATGTCCACAAAAGTGCTGTGAGTATTGACTTTGAAGTTACAAGTAAATTTTAGCAAGTAGAGAAATTTGTAACTATGGATTCTAGGAATAATGAGAATCAACTCTACCAATCCAGTCTCCTCTTGAATACTATACTTCCAATGATAAGCCCACTCCCTCATGACAAACTTTTCCCTTGCAGGGTAGTTTTAATAATTATACTGTGCTACAATCTGCCTCCTATTATTTCTAGTCATAGATCCTAATTAAGATTTTCCAGGACCGTTCTCCACTTCAGTATACTACTTAAATTCACCTGTCTTATATTCACCATTAAATCCCCCTCAAGTAAACAGATTCCCAATTTCTTAGAAACTTTGGTCTGATTTATTTAAATAACGATTAAATCAGAGGAATGGAATATTTCATGTTTTTGTTTGTTTATTTTCATTTTTGAGACAGGGCCACAACCTGTTGCCCAGACTAGAATGCAGTGGTGGGATCATAGGTCACTGTAATCTCTAACTCTTGGGCTCAAGTGATCCTCCTGCCTCAGCTTCCTTATGCCACCACACTTTTTGGTTGTTATGATATGATCTCACTATGTTGCCCAGCTATTCGTGGCCTCAAGTGATCTTCTTCCTCAGCCTCACAAGGTGCTGGGATTACAGGTGTGAGCTATCATGCCTGTCCTGAAATATTTAATGTTATTATTACAAACAAGCACATCCCTTCCTGTCTTATACCTCCCCCCAGTAAAAACCCACCCCCTTGTACTCCCATTTCCTCACTAAAGTTCACACCCTCAGTTGCAAATTATTCAAATTTGCTTGGGGGGAATGAGGCAAAGAAAAGACTAGAGATAAGGATAACTTTAAATATACAGAAAGATTCATCTCTTTTTGCTTTGTCTATCCTTTCCTCTTCTTGGGTCACCTCTACTTTTCCATATATTAGCTTCATTCTGTAAGCAGATTTTCTCAGTGTAGTGAGGAAGATGGCTACCAAGAGCTACAGATTTATATCTTGTCACACTGTAACTACAATAGAAAAAGGAATTTCAACATCTAGGATCTACAAGGAACTCAAATGTGCCAAAAAGAAAAAACAAGCAGTCCCTTACAAAGTGGTCAACAGTCATGAATAGGCACTTCTCAAAAGATGACATACAGCAGCCAGTGGATACATGAAAAAATGCTCAGCTTCACTAGTCATCAAAGAAATGCAAATTAAAACCACATTGAAATACCACCTAACTCCAGTTGGATGGCCATCATCAATAACTCAAAAAACAACAGATGCTGGAAAGGATGAGGGAAAAGGGAATGCTTCTACACTGTTGGTGGGAGTGTAAATCAGTACCACCTCTGTGGAAAACAGTTTGGCAATTTCTAAAAGAGCTAATCCTGAGAATATATCTGGAAGAACTCAAATCACTCTATGAAAAAGATACCTGCACACACATGTTTATTGCAGCATTATTCACAATAGCAAAAACATGGAACCAATTGTGCTGCCCATCGAAAGAGGACTGGATAAAAAAATGTACATATACACGATAGAACATTACATACCATAAAGAACAAAATTATGAGCTTCACAGCAACTTGGATGAACCAAGAGTCTATAATACTGAGTGATCTATCACTGAAACAAAGAACTGAGTGCCACATGTTCTTACTCATAAGTGGACCTTGAACAATTATCATAATACTTTAAGAAAGGAATTGGCAGTAGTGGGAAACTGCTTGGGGCGGGGGGGTGGGATTGGCAGTAGTGGGAAACTGCCAGAGGAGGGGAGCACACCTCATCAACTAGGGTACCTGCATAATGAACATTTATATACCTAACCCTGAATTGTACTCCACATCTTTAAAATAAAAAATTTTAAGAAGAAAAGAAAAGGAACTTCTCTCAACCATTGTCCGTGTGTCAGAATAGGGAAGAACTGTCTGAGTCAGATAGCTAGCCCTGGACCAGTTGCTGTTGCCTGGTATATAGAAAACTGATTAGCTAGTTTATGTCATCTGTAGTCAGAAAAGTAGCAACACTTGCTTGATAGCTTCTCTAGTACCGTGTGGATTTTTAGAAAAGGGCAGATTCCCAGAGGAAATAGGGATACAAGGCAACTAAACAATAACAGCTGGGCCTGGTGGTACACCCCAACTACTCGGGAGGCTGAGGCAGAAGGATTGTCTGAGCCCAGGAAGTCAAGGCTGTAGTGAGCCATGATTGTGCTACTGCACTCCAGCCTGGGTGACAGAATGAGACCTCAGCTCAAAAAAATAGTAAGAGCAAATATCAGTTATACACATTAAGACAAGTTTTTTTTTTTTCCTGCTATATTTAGAGCTAGTAAGATGTCTCTTAAGGACCATCAGTATATTACACAGTTTTCATCTTTGAACGTTGGCTCATAATTGATTTTGCTTTAAAATTGATGCCTGTTATTTCTCAGTGATGGGAATACTATAATGGTGGGTATATAGTAATTATTGTTATATTTTCTGTTCTTTTGCATATATTTAAAACATTGCATACTTTTTTTTTTTTTTGAGTTGGAGTCTCACTCTGTCGCCCAGACTGGAGTGCAGTGGCCGCGGCCACCGCAGCCTCGACTTGCTTGGCTCCAGCGATCCTTCCGCTTCAGCCTTCCAAGTAGCCGGAATTACAGGCATGCACTACCACGCCCGGCTGATTTTTTGATTTATTGTAGAGATGAGCTCTCGCTGCCCAGGCGGGTCTCGAACCCGTGGGCTCAGGCAATCCATTCACCTCAGCCTCCCAAAGGCGCGGGATTACAGGCTGAGCCACCGAGCCCGGCTTACATTGCATACTTTTAATAAAAGACCAGAAAATCAATTTTGCTTTGATTTGAGTTGGTGAATAATAATTTATACTTGGGTTATAATTCCCTTCATTATTATTCCCTTCATTATTAAGTTAGCTGTAGAAATGATGTTGTGTCTCACCTAGTAACCAATATAACATTTTAAAGGTGCTATATTATAAAGTTAAATAAGTTTTTTTTAATGATGTGGAAAAAATATAATTTGCTCCCTTTAACTCTTATCAATATATTTATGATACCATAGGTACCTGCAAGATGTGGCGTTACAGTCCGAGACAGTCTAAAGAAAGCACTGATGATGAGAGGTCTAATTCCAGAGTGCTGCGCTGTTTACAGAATTCAGGATGGGTATGGTTTGTATTGTATGTGATGTGAACCTAGAGAATTGAAAGTC
The DNA here is from genome assembly GCF_000164805.1 of Carlito syrichta. NCBI lineage: Eukaryota > Metazoa > Chordata > Mammalia > Primates > Tarsiidae > Carlito > Carlito syrichta. Next base: position 54,524 of record NW_007255477.1, read on the forward strand.
AACTTCAGAAAAAAAATATTGTTAGCCTGAAGAAATCTTATAGACCATTTGAGGAGTTAAATTAGGTAATTTTGTATGACTGTAGTATTTGTTACTTTGATCAAATGACTTTATTTGAAGTTTGATAATCTTACAATTTTTTAATCATTTAGAGTATGATTTATTTGGATAATGGACCCTTACCTGCTCCTTCATTTTTAAAATACAAATCCATAGTTTCACAAAAGTTTCTCAAAGTTAACATTTTATATTCATTTACTTTTCTTTCAGAAAGTATCTAACATTGTTCCAAGACCCCTAAATTTTGAATTCTGTTTAAAAAAAGAATTCCTTTTGGGGGCATGATGTCCCTTGAATACTCTTTTTCTTTGAATGGATAGATAAGTCCTTGCCTGTTTTTGTTTTTGGTTTTTTTTTTAATTTTTAATTTTTTGGACCCCAGGAACAATCCATTTTCTGCTGTTGTAGGTCTTTTCTGGAGCTGACTTGAAGAAAAGAGTACATCTCTTTACCCTGCTGTTTGTTCAAGAGTGATACATTTATTTGGGGTAAACTTAAAAATTAATTTATTGCCATTTAAATTTCTAACGATGGAAGACTAGGGAGCCAAACCTCCCTCACTATTACTAGCCCCTCAATAACCAAATTTCATGTCTTCAGCATGAGGTATATAAAGATTTTTAGGTGTGATGACCAAGAAAGATTTGTATCTACATTTTTCAGAGAGAAGAAACCAATTGGCTGGGACACTGATATTTCCTGGCTTACTGGAGAAGAATTACATGTAGAAGTGTTGGAAAATGTTCCACTTACAACACACAACTTTGTATGTATCTTTACATTTTTTTGAAATGTCAAAAATGTTCAAGTTTTAATGAATGAATTTTTATTTAGACGGTATGAAATATGGATGAGTAGTTTTGAGATTGATATTTTACCTAAGTGAAAAATCAATTCTGTTTTTTAAAAACTTGTATTTAAACTAAAGTTTAATTTTAATCATCATACTTTCTAATTTTAAAAAAGCAATATTTGTCCATTATTAAATGAAAAAAATTTGAATGGTGTGAAAAGTATAGTAAGTTTAAAAAAGTGAAAATGTTCTTGCAGATACCAGCGTTCGTATAGGTTAATAGATTATTTTGCGGTCTTCAAACCTTTTTCTGTATTCATAGATGTGTACTTGTTCACCCAAAGTTTTCTCCTTTCTATTTTTTTCCCTTCCTTTCATTGCTTTCTGTTCATTTTCCTTTCTTAAACCAAAAATGGAGCCATTCTATATGATATTCTTTACTTTTTTAAGAAAATTCATCTGGACATCATAGACATCTTTCCGTGTCAGTACACCTGGTTTGATTTTTTTTTTTTAAGTGATTGCATGTTAAATCATAAGAATAGAAGTTCAATATATTTAGCTATTTTTCTATTAATAGACATTTAAATTTTTGTGATTTAAATACTATTACATACAAAGCTAACCAGAGTCTTTCTGCATATATCTTGACATACTTGTGCACAATTCTGCAAATGTTTCTGAAGGATAAGTTAACGGAAGTAGAACAGCTAGGTATTAAATTCTCCTTGAGGCTTCTCCCTTTGGTTTTTGTATTTGTTAAAACCTAGCCATAAGCTAAGTGTCACCAGCATGAAGCCTGAAACATGGGGCCTTTTCATTTTAGAAATAAAGATATGCAGTTCCCAGACATGAGAACCTATCCTCTAAAAGGGCAGGCAGAAGAAAGACCACTTCTGTCTTTCTTTCTTTTAAAACTTTTAATTTTTTTTATTTTAAAGTTGTGGAGTGCAATTCAGGGTTAGGTATACAAAAGTTCATTATGCAGGTACCCTTGTTGTTGAGGTGTCCTCCTTCTCCAGGCAGATTTTCTCTACTGCCAATCCTGCCTTTCTGCCCCCCAACCCTCCACCTCAGTTTCCCGCTACTGCCAATCCTTTTCTTATAGTATTAACGATAGTTGTTCAAGGTCCACTTATAAATGAGAACATGTGATACTCAGTTCTTTGTTTCTATGAAAGATCACTCAGTATTATAGACTCTAAGTCCATCCAGGTTCATGATTTTGTTCTTCTTTATGGCTGTGTAATATTCCATTGTGTATATGTACCACATTTTTTTAATTCAGTCTTCTTTTGATGGGCAGCATTGTTGGTTCCATGTTCTTGCTGTTGTGAAAACAATACTGCAATAAACATATGTGTGCAGGTATCTTTTTTTATAGAGTGATTTGAATTCTTCCAGGTATATTCCCAGTAGGGGGATTGTGGGGTCATATGGAAGGACGATTTTTAGATCTTTTAGGAATCACCACACTATTTTCCACAGAGGCTGTACTAGTTTACACTCCCATCAATAGTGTAGAAGAGTTCCCTTTTCGCCATGTCCTCTCCAGCATCTGTTGTTTTTTGAGTTATTGATGATGGCCATCCTGACAGGAGTTAGGCGGTGTCTCAATGTAGTTCTAATTTGCATTTCTTTGATTACTAGTAAGTCTGAACTATTTTTCTTGTATCTGTTGGCTGCTTGTATGTCAGAAGCGGTCTTTAAAGCAAGAATACATTTCTTACTTTTGACCATAGTTAATATTTTTCTAGATAGATAGTTATTTCTATCCTTTAGGCATCAGATATTTTCCCACATCTTGGTGATTAGTCCAGCTGAACTCTTAAAGCAGATGATTGATAAGATTATTATCTCCAGGGCTCTATTAATGATGAATGATGAAATCAGGCTTGTGCTTCTGTAAATAAGACGTCTTTTGGATGAGTGTATGGTACACCCAATGTCAATCAAATGTACTGTGTAACAGAAAATTTTATAATGATGAGCTAGAAAACGTCATTGCTGTTCATTTTTTGGCATGTTGAATTTTAACTGGATAAATCTTAATATTTTTGTTTAAGCTTTTAAGAATCCAAAAACAGTCGAGTTTACATTTCATAGTGATCTCAATAATTCTTTTTAGTTAGCAATTGGATATGAGGAGGTGAAAGAACACCTAAGTTACCAAGCATGAGAAAATAGAATTAAAATGGTACTCAGGAAGGTCATTGCCACAAAAAGATAATGAAAGTAACAGCGGATTAATTCCAAAGTTGGAAACCTTTGGAGACACAGTTGGAGACCTGCCAGTAAATTTTTTTTTTTTTTTTTTGAGTTGGAGTCTCACTGTCACCCAGACTGGAGTGCAGTGGCCACTCCCAGCCACCACAGCCTCGACCCGCTAGGCTCTGGCGATCGTTCTGCCTCAGCCTTCCAAGTAGCTGGAACTACAGGCATGCGCTACCATGCCCGGCTAATTTTTTGATTTATTGTAGAGATGAGGTCTCGCCTGCCCAGGTAGGTCTCGAACCCGCGGACTCAGGCAGTTCACTCACCTCACCCTCCCAAAGGTGTGGGATTACAGGCTGAGCCACCAAGCCCGGTTTGCCAGTAAATTTTTATTGACACTCTTCTGTCTGCCAACGCTGGACTATATCTAGATATATGACAGTAATTAAGACAAATGGCATCACTGCTTCAGAGTAGAGAGAGGATTTAATAAGAAATTTTCATCAACATTCATAATTACTGTGAATGTATAAAGTTTTATAAATGCACAGAGACTCCTAACCTGGCCTTTGAGGAGTCAGGAAGGTTTCCCGGGGCAGAAATATCTAAGCTTAGGACTACTGAATGAAGAAATAAATACCAAGTAATGAGTACTCTAAGCCGGGTCTGGTAGCTCAAACCTGTAATCTCAACACTTTGGGAGACAGGGACGAGAGGACTGCCTGAACCTAGGGATCCAAGACCTCTGGTGAGACCTCATCTCTATAATAAATTTAAAAAATAAAAAATTAGCTGGGCATGGTGGTACATTACTATACTCTACAACAGATTTTCTAAACACTGTGTACTTAGGCAACATTAAATTTATAGAAAGTTTTTTTTTCAGTAATACATTAACCCTAGTTTACTGTAAATGTTTTACTATATAAACTTTTTAATTTACCTTTTCAGCTTTTATAGTAACCCTTAGCTTAAAAGTCAAACACATTGTACAGTTGTACAAAAATATTTTGGTTTTTTAAATATCTTTATAAGCTTTTTTAGTTTTTAAATTTTAAAGAAAATTTTTGGTCAGGCTTGGTGGCCCATGCCTGTAATCTCAGCACATTGGGAGGCTGAAGCAGAATTGCTTGATCCCAGGAGTTCGAAACCAGCCTAGTCAACATAGCAAGATCTTGTCTCTACAAAAAACTTAAAAATGAGCCAAGCGTAGTGGCATGTGCCTGAAGTCCCAGCTATTCAGGAGGCTGAGGTGGAATGATCACCTGAGCCTAGGAGTTTGAGGCTTCAGTGAGCTGTGATGGTGCCACTGTACTCCAGCCAGTGACTGAGTGAGACTCCAAACTAAAAAAAAAATTTTTTTTTTAACTTTTTTGTTCAAAAGAAAAATACAGGCTGGGCATGGCCATACGGACTGGGCATGGTGGCTCAATCCTATAATGCCAGCACTTTGTGAGGCCAAGACAAGAGGATCACCAGAGCCTAGGAGTTCAAGACCAACCTGGGCAACAAGACCCCGTTTCTATTTTTAAAAAATAAAATAAGAGCCGGGCTCGGTGGCTCAGCCTGTAATCCCGCGCCTTTGGGAGGCTGAGGTAAGTGGATTGCCTGAGCCCGCGGGTTCGAGACCCGCCTGGGCGGCGAGACCTTATCTCTACCATAAATCAAAAAATCAGCCGGGCGTGGTAGCGCACGCCTGTAATTCCGGCTACTCGGAAGGCTGAGGCGGAAGGATCGCCGGAGCCCAGCAGGTCGAGGCTGCGGTGGCCGGGAGCGGCCACTGCACTCCAGTCTGGGCGACAGAGTGAGACTCCAACTCAAAAAAAAAAATAAAATAAAATAAAATAAAAACTAAGATACAAAGATTCTCATTAGCCTAGGCCTTCACAAGGTCTGGACCATCAAGATGTCATGTACCTAGATACTAGGAATTTTTAGCTGTTATAATTTTATGGGACCACTTTTGTATACTCAGTCCATCATTGAAACATAATTATATGGTCCATGACTTTGATATCTTTTAGCCACAGTTTCCTGCTTTATTAACTTTAGATATCATACACTGATTACTGATTCTGTAAGAAATTAGCTAATTTATAATATTACAGCCCTTCTTCCTCTTCCTCCTTTCCTCTGATGTTTATTTTTTAATTTTGGTTATTTATTTATTGGATACCTTTGTCACTTTAAGTAATACACTTTTGTTTCTTGTTCTTTCAATATCAATCAACATCCCTTAACTCCCTGCTTTGTGCAGTAATTAAATTATACCCTTATTTCTTTCACCACTATTCCTGCCATCTGCTTGGCATCTCTACTTTTCCTTTTATGTTGTCAAGTGTGAAATCAATTACCAGCCTCTTACTCATTTCTCATCTTCTTAACTTCTGAGTTTGTAAGTTGGATATTTGGGTGAGGAATAAAGATGTATAATCCATCTACTATTTTGAACCCCCTGGTTTTTATTTTAATATCTTTGGGTATGAGTTTTCTGGGGGGTTTTTTGAGTCAGAGTCTCACTCTGTCGCCCAGGCTGGAGTGCAGTGGCATATTCCCGGCCACCACAGCCTCGACCTGCTGGGTTTAGGCAATCCTTCTGCCTCAGTCTTCCAAGTAGCTGGAACTATAGGCACGCGCCACCATGCCTGGCTAATTTTTTTGATTTATTGTAGAGATGAAGTCTCACCAAGTTACCCAGGCTGGTCTCAAACTCCTGAATTCAGGCAATCCTCTCACCTCAGCCTCCCAAAGTGCTGGGATTACAGGCTGTGCCACCACGCCTGGCCGCATGAGATTTCTTTGTTTTTTCTTTCTTTTTAAAAAAATTATTATTTATTATAGAGATGTGGGGTACAATTCAGGGTTAGGTATATAAACATTGATCATGCAGGTACGCTTGTTGATGAGGT
>NW_007255477.1:60519-71681 GCF_000164805.1 Carlito syrichta
GGAAATTGCTGGGTCATATGGAAGATCAATTTCTAGTTCTTTCAGAAATCGCCACACTGTCTTCCAAAGAGGTTGTACTAGTCTGCATTCCCACCAGCATTGTAGAAGGGTTCCTTTTTCTCCACATCCTCACCAGCATGTGTTGTTTGTTTTATTAATGATGTCCATTCTTACAGGGGTTAGGTGGTATCTCAATGTGGTCTTGATTTGCATTTCTCTGATGATTTGTGAGGCTGAGCAGTTTTCCATTGTCTGTTGGCTGCCCATATATCTTCTTTTGAGAAGTATCTCTTCATGTCTTTTGCCCACTTTTTTAAAGGGGTTGTTTGTTTTTTTTCCTTGCGGCGAGTTTGAGTTCCTTGTAGATCCTAGATGTTAGGCCTTTGTCAGATATATAGTTGGCAAATATTATTTTCCCATCCTGTGGGCTGTCTCCGTGCCCTCTTGATGGTTTCTCTTGCGTTGCAGAAACTTGTTAATTTGATGAGGTCCCACTTGTCTATCTGATTTCTTAAGGTATTGGTCTTTAGGGTTCTGAATAGGAATTGGTTCCCAGTTCCAATTTCCATAAGGGTGTCTCCCGCACTTTCTAAGATACTTATAGTTTGAAGTTTTACGTTTAGGTCTTTGATACATTTAGAGTTAATTTTTGTGTATGGTAATAGGTAGGGGTCCTGTTTCAGTCTTCTGCATGTGGTCAGCCAGTTTTCCCAGCACCATTTACTGAATAGGTTCTCCTCTCCCCAGTGGTTGTTGTTGGAGGCTTTGTCAAAGATGAGTTGGTTGAGGAATTGAAGCTTTGCTTCCGGAATCTTTATCCTATTCCATTGGTCTATGTGCCTGTTCTTGTACTAATACTAGGCTGTTTTGATTACTATAGCCTTACAGTAAAGTTTGAAGTCTGGAAGTGTGATACCTCCTGCTTTGTTTCTTTTGCTAAGGATTGTTTTGGCTATTCATGGTGATTTATTATGTTTCCATATGAATTTCTGTATTGTCATTTCTGATATAAATGTATTAAAATTTTGTTATTTTAAATAAAAGAGTAAATGCGCTGGTTTCTAAAAAGCTACTTGAGACTTTTTTAAATCTTCTATGATTTTTTTTTTTACTTTGCAGGTACGGAAAACGTTTTTCACCTTAGCATTTTGTGACTTTTGTCGAAAGCTGCTTTTCCAGGGTTTCCGTTGTCAAACATGTGGTTATAAATTTCATCAGCGCTGTAGTACAGAAGTTCCACTGATGTGTGTTAATTATGACCAACTTGAGTAAGTAACCTAAAAATACTTCTGTATCTATCATTTTACATTTAAATTTTCTAAAATGTGAGACTGTTATTTCTTAAAATCTGTGAGATGTTTTCTACCCAGTACAGTTGTTATAGGAAAAATTTTTTAAGTGTAGTTAGAGAATAATAATGTACTATAGACAGTATTTCTCTCCCAATTTGTAATTCTGGTTCAGATATACATTTAATTTGTATTTTATATATTAGTTAGTCAAGACTCCTGGCCCATAGAAATCACATTTGGATAGCTTTTAGGAGAAGGAGGAATGTAATTTCAATTAAATTAACCATTGTATTTATGTACCTCAGATCAGGAGATCTGATTTACTATTTTTAAATTACACTTACATTCTTCCTCCCCCCCCCTTCATCCCCATTCAACTCCCTTCCCCTAATTAAGTGTGTAAGACATAAAATCTTTGTATCCAGTGTACCTCTTTCTAAAATTTCTCTCTATGCCAGAGTTTTTCTAATAGATTAGACTGAGTCTGTTATAATCTCTTCTTGTGTCATTGCTGCTGCTGCTGCTGCTGCTGCTAAGGTTGTACAATTTTTGTTGATCACTTGAGCAAATAGAACTTAACTCTACACTTGAAGTAAATTACAATAATGTATTCTAACTTACAGGAGATACTTTTTTTCTAATTCCTTAACCATAAAGCATGACTGTCCCCCTGCAATGTGTAGAAATTTGCTGAATAGAACAATTAGTTTTAGATTCTGAGCTTGCCTTTGAAAGTGTAATGTAATTTTTAAAAAATAACCTTTTATACAAAAATATAGCTAATCGAATTTTAACAGTTGTTCCTGAAAATGAAACTTGACCTCAGATTTTTCTGCTGGCTGTATATTCTGGTGTGTGAAGCTTCTCGGTTTTGCAAGTTCGGTTTGTTTTGTTTTGTTTTGTTTGCCCTCAGTTTGCTGTTTGTGTCCAAGTTCTTTGAACATCACCCAATACCACAGGAAGAGGCCTCCTTAGCAGAGACTGCCCTTACATCTGGATCATCCCCTTCTGCACCCCCTTCAGACTCTATTGGGTATGATTTGACTCCTGCTTTTCAGTGACATGCTATTTGACCTGCTTTCTTTTGGGTCTGTTGTTAAAGTAGTATTATCAAATGAGGCAATGACAACCATTTAAAAATAGTATATAATTATAATCTATAGTTTATGATAGGGAGTATATTAAGCTATGTGATGAGGACATAAATGTTTTCCTGTTTACAGGAGAAGGGAAAAAAAGCGGGAAAAGAAAAGATACTCAGGAAAACTTAATGAAGAAGGTGGGATTTAAACTGGACTTTAAAGTATTACTACAGTCTTAATGAGCCTAGAGAATAAAAGCATTTGTGAGTGGGGATGGAGAAACAGCGTAAGTAAAGGGAAAGAGGATGGAAGCTTTAGGAGCTAGTGAAGAAAGGCATACCTAAGTTGAGAAGTACCATGTGTAAATCAGATTACGGACTCTTGGAATCGAGGCTGAAATGAGACATGACACAAGAAGGAAAAAAATAATTAAAGGTTTTTAAATAGATTACTAACCTGATGAAAATGATTTTAAAGAAAGAATCATTTAGTAGCGAAATACAGATGGATTGACAGAAAATTCCAGGATGAAGAAAGCCAACCAAGCATATTGTTGATAATGAAGACTGAGAGGCAATGAAGATGTGAATTGGAGTGGTAGCAGTGTATAAAAATGATGAATATTCAGAAAATGTTTTAAAAAAATAGTATTATTAGCACAAGTTAAAGCTAAGAAGTGACTTCAAAAACAATGCAAAGGCATCATATATTTAAATTTTTTGTAGGGGAAAAAAGAGAAAACACAATAATATGAGTTACATGGATGTTAGTTTGCTTTGGACCATTTCTTACATAGTTCTGCTTACTCTTTCCATACTGGATTTGAGGCAGCATTCTTATTAAAGTCCCATACAGAATTCTGTTCTAGAATGTTCCTGAGATATGTAGTTAAGATCAGAAATATATTTTTTTTCCTGAGTTGGAGTCTCACTCTGTTGCCCAGGCTGGAGTGCAGTGGCATGCTCAACAGCCACCACAACCTCAACCTGCTGGACTCACGCTATCCTTCCGCCTCAGCCTTTCAGGTGGCTGGAACTACAGGCGTGCACCACCATGCCCAGTTAATTTTTTTTTATTTATTGTAGAGATGAATTCTTGCCATGTTGCCCAGACTGGTCTCGAATCCCTGGGCTCAGGCAGTCTTCTCACCTCGGCCTCCCTAAGTGCTGGGATTACAGGCTTGAGCCACCACACCCAGCCAAGATCAGAAATATTTAATGTCAATTTTAACCTCACTTTATCTCACTCTTCACAATGTAATGCTGTTTCTTTAGACTTGTACCTAGAGAGATTTTTTTTTAAATAAATGATACTTTCAATAGGCCTGTTATTTTTGCAAAGCCAACCTTTCTGAAGATCTCATAGGTTAGAAAATTTAGCAAAAGAATTTTGCGTTAAAGAGTGAGTGTATTTATCTATTTGTAACACTAGAAAATGCAACCACTGTGTTCCTTTTTCAGGTTGTAACAGTTATCTCCTCGGGTAGGGTCATTTTATTCCTGTTGACCCTATCATTAGTTGTATGTAGTTGTGTGTTTTTTAGACAAATGATAGTTTTCTTATTGTTTGCTTTGGTTTTTAATTCATCTTTTGGCCACAACATTTTCTTCTGACAGATTCTATAGGTCATGATGGCTTTCTAATGCAAGATCCCAGTTCTGTGAGCAGAACACCATAATGAAATTATCTTGGCCTCTCTGAAAATTTATAATGGTAATAACTAGGACATTTGCCTTCCAGTGAAGATATGCTCTCTTAAAATTAAGAAACCATTTGCCTGTGTCATGAGCGTTTTATTCATAACTAAACAAATAGATTCTGGTCTTGAGCAAATATTAAGAAAGTTGTTCAAACTTCTCTATAAATCATTTTCCTGATACTTTTGTGTTGCAAGTACATGTGTGTTTGCCTCTGTAAAGATAGAAGACAATCTTGCTCAATAACAAACTTCTTTGAATTTTGTTACTAATCCTGGTAACAATTATAATGGTCATGGATCAAGTGTAATACTGAACGTAACCAAGAAATATTGGAGAAATAATACATTGCCCGTTTTGTTTTGTTTTGTTTTGTTTTTGAATCGGAGTCTCACTCTGTCGCCCAGACTGGAGTGCAGTGGCACGCTCGTGGCCACCGCAGCCTCGACTACTGGACTCGGTTGATCCTTCCAAGTAACTAGAACTATAGGCAAGTGCCAGCACGCCAAGCTAATTTTTTGATTTATTGTAGAGATAAGATCTTGCCATGTTGCCCAGGCTGGTCTCAAATCCATGGGCTCTTTCACCTTTGCCTCTCAAAGTGCTGAGACTATAGGCATGAGCCACCGTGCCTGGCCTTGCCCAGTTCAATACAAAGTAAGAAGTACCTCTTTTTCTATATTTAAAAAAAATGCTATCATGGCCAAGCTCAGTGGCTCACACCTGCAATCCCAGTACTTTGGGAGGCTGAGGCAGGAGAATAGCTTGAGCCTAGGAGTTCCAAGGTCAGCCAGGACAGCATAGTGAGACCTAGTCTCTTAAAAAATACAAAAAGTAGCTGAGCATGGTGGCACATTTTTATAGTCCCCAGCTACTTGGGAGGCTGAGGTTGGAAGGATCCCTTGAGCCCAGGAGGTTGAGGCTGCAGTATACCAGGACTCCAGCGCTGCACTCTAGCCTGGGTGACAGAATGAGACCCTGTTTCCAAAAAAAAAAATGTACAAATTATGTATAAATATATAAAAGGCAAACATTTAAAATGTGCGTATCACTGAACAGTAGTCACTTTGCTTTAAAATTTTTAAATACTGTTCATTAAAAATGAGAAGTAAGCTAACTGGTAATTTGCTGAAGGGGATTAATTAGTTTTATTTTTAATTTGGTACTTGTTTAAAGAGGTTTGCAGCAAGATAGGTAAAGTTATCATTTGAAGAAAGCCAGTTTGCTGATGGCCGAGATACTTCCTAGAATACCTGGGTTCAGGAAAAGATTTCCTAGTGTGGAAACTCAATTTTATCATTTCCCAGAAATGATGAGAGTTAAAGATATTTTAAAGATAAAGATTTTGGCTTAACCAAAATCAAAAAAGACTAAACCAGAATACAAGGTCAGTTTTTTTCAGTGAGAAATATATACCTGTTGTATAAACTAGACCTCTTATGTTGGATTGGCTAGCAGTCACTCCTCTTTTGGAAGATCTTTATGGGAAACCAAATTATAATCAAAAGATTGTTTTTGTTAAGCATGGAATTAGGACACAGTTCAGATATTTAATGACATCAGTATATGATAACTTGAAGTGTTCTCCTGTATTGTCCTCAAAACTAGACAAGTTGTGTAGACCAAAGCATACCCTCCTCCCAGCTAGTATAAAATACCAACTGCCAAACTTGGATTCTCTGATTTTGTATAAGAGGCAAATATCCTCATTTTCTAATATATGCATTTTTTCTTTAGATATTATAATAATAAAATCTATCATGAGACCCTACCTCCAAAAAAAAAATCATGTAACATTAAATAAGATTTTTGTTTTTCTTGTTTCTGGACCAATGTCCTTTGAGTACATATTTGTGCTTTGTTGTCTACAACATGTGACTATCCTATGCAATTCTAGTTAGTTTGGGCTTTTCCCAGTTTTAAGTTTTGCCTTAAAGTGTGCTGTTTTGAGACTTCGAAACAACCTATAAAAAGTTGTTTAACAGTCACCGCCCTTTCCAAAACTTTTTTAATAACTGTCATTTTTTTTTTTTACCAGCTCCCCAAATTCCTTAGTAAAGGGCGTATATTTAGGCCACCTAAAGCAAAAATAAAGACAGCTCTGACACAAACTAAAAATTTCTCAGTAACCAGAAAGAATAACAAGGACATAGATTAAACAAACTACATTTCCTAAAGGCCTGTTTTGTCATTCTTATAATTATTATTGGGCTGATACCAATTTTTATAGTACATAGTACTTTGTTATTTGCATATAAATTCTAAGTGGATTTATTTAGTTAATATAAAAACATAAAGTCAAAATTTCTTTCCCTATCCTTTTTTTTTTGGAGTTGGAGTCTCAGCCTGTCACCTAGACTAGAATGTAGTGACATGGTCACAGCCATGCAGCTTTGACCTGCTGGACTCAGCCTATCCTCCTTACTCTAGCCTTCCACGTAGCCAGAACCATAGGCGCATGTGTCACCATGCCTGGCTAATCCTTTGATTTATTGTTGAAACTAGGTCTCGCCAGTTGCCCAGGCTAGATTACAGGCGTGAGCCACCATACCTGGCCTTCCCTATCCTTAATATTATGCTTCAAAGAAGTAAATAATGTGCTCTGAGAAGTAAACTGGTATGGCTCATGCTTTATTCAGAGGCATTTTGTCACTGTTTGGCTTCCTTTGGTTTTCAAACCTTTATCCATCCCTTTCCTACTATATTTCTTCCCATTCCTCTTCAAACCCTCTCATCTTACAAAAAATGTTTTTTTTATTCTCTCAGCATTGTCTTTCTAGCAATGTCTTAATAACCACTAAATAATTCTAATTACAAAGATAATTAGAGCGCTTCCATGAGATGGGATGGAATGATAATCAATATGTGAAGAGAACTTCTTAGTGCTTAGTCTTTCATTGGTCCTGGTGGAGTCATCTGTCAAGTGGTACTTAATTCTAATCTCAGAACTTAGTGTTCTCTGACTGCCAGGTTCACTTTAGGTTGAGAAATCATAGACTTTGTAGTTTAACTACAGTACCAAATTAGGTCACCCTGTAACATACTTTAGTGGTTTGACCAATAAGCCATTTTTTAAAATATTTGCTTTTAAGTTTAATATGTGATTCTCTTATGTCTCTGGTATCAATAATTGGGCATGATAAAAATTTCAAAATATGAGAGAGAGTGACACTCTGGGGATCATCTTCTGAATTTGGAAATGATCTTTTGATATTGTTCAGGATTTTCATTCAACAGATAATTCATTTAGGTCCTGAAATATACATGTGTATTCTCAAAATATTCATAACTTCCTATTACTTTCCACAAAGTTTTCATTTTAGTAACATCAGATATCAAAACATGGCAGTTAGAAAAAATGGCAAATTGTATTGTCAGTCTCTACTTAGAGTATTTCTGCATAACTTTAAAGGACAAGAGGTTCTTCAGCTGATTAACCACAGGTAATTTCTAGCCATTTGTAGATTTCCCTGGAAGTTTCTGGATAAGAATCAGTGTTCTTATCATTGATATTTCCTGGAGGGTCTGCTCGAACAGAGCAGCTTTGGCTTTGTAAGTATGTGTTAGTTTTCTAAACTAATTGTTTATAAAGCCATTACTGCAGGATTTTGATTGCTGTATTTTAAAGATTTTGAGAATGTGAAAGCAAGGAAATTTTTTTATCCTCTTTTTAAAAATATATATCATTATCTCTGTATAGTTGCTCTGAATCTTATCTTCCAATGACTTCATTTTTCCAGGCCCCAAATACTCACCAGTCCGTCTCCTTCAAAATCCATTCCAATTCCACAGCCCTTCCGACCAGCAGATGAAGATCATCGAAATCAATTTGGACAACGAGATAGGTCCTCATCAGCTCCCAATGTGCACATAAACACAATAGAGCCTGTCAATATAGATGTAAGTATCCAGCATCACTAGAACTAAAAAGATTCAAGTGTATAGCTTTATTTTTCTTTTAGATCAGAAGTAAGTGCCATTTTTTATCACACTTATTTTAAGTGATAGTCTTCTTATGAATTACAGATCAGAAAAGCATATTATCCTCTCTGATGGCATTTGATACTTCACTGACATCAAATTATAGAGTTTTTTCCTTGTGATTTTTTTTTCCTTGTGACACCATCTCTATAAAAGTCTTATCTTCAAATGAAAATGGTTTAAATATCAAAAGATTGATGGAAGCCATTGGGGAAATGATGAAGTCCTTTAAATTTTTTTTTTTTTGAGTTGTAGTCTCACTCTGTCGCCCAGACTGGAGTGCAGTGGCCGCTCCCGGCGACCACAGCCTCGACCTGCTGGGCTCCGGTGATCCTTCCGCCTCAGCCTTCTAAGTAGCCGGAATTACAGGCATGCGCTACCATACCTGGCCGATTTTTTGATTTATTGTAGAGATGAGGTCTTGCTGCCCAGGCAATCCACTCACCTCAGCCTCCCAAAGGCGCGGGATTACAGGCTGAGCCACCGACCCCGGCTTCCTTTAAAATTTTTATAAAAATTATTGTTATTCTTCTATAAAAGATGAATGTGAAATTTAGAATTTCAATTTGTATAAGTTTGACTTTATGACCAACAAAAACTTGGTTCTTTCTGTGTTTAAGAATTAGCACATAGTTGGAACATACTAATTTTATTACATGCAAAAGGAAAAACTATATTATAAATTTTAATTTCATTGCTCAAGATAAATTCACAAATCAGACTTTCCTCCTACTTCTTACTATGAAATTTTGTACTATTTTTACTGGGTTCATTTCAAGTGGCTTTTTTCTAATACTTGTTTTTCTCATCTAATAGAGGTCTTCCTATATCTAGCTAGACCTGAATACAAAGGAAGAAGCCAGGCACAGTGGCTCATGCCTGTAATCCTAGCACTTTGGGATTACGGCACTCAAGAGGATTGCTAGAGACCAGCCTAGGCAGTTTAGCGAGACCTTGTCTCTACAAAAAAAGTTTTTAAAAATTAGCTAGGCATGGTGGCATCTGCCTGTAGACCCAGCTACTTGGGAGGCTGAGGTAGAAGAATAACCTGAGCTCAGGAGTTGGAGGCTGTAGTGAACTGTGATAGTGCCACTTCGCTCCAGCCTGGGTGACAGAGTGAGATCCCAAGTTTAAAAAAGAAAAAAGAAAAAAGAAGCAGGAGAGGGAATATGGGAATAAGGAAGAAAGATTAGGGCGCTTAGTATGTCCAAAATCATATCCTTCATCTTTACTTTCAAAACTAACATCCTCTTAGACTGTTTCCCTTTTTATTACCACTGTTCTCTTGCTTTCTTGGGTTTAAACCTTTGGAGTGTCATCTTTATATTTTACCTTTTCATCCTCTCCCATAACCAAACAGTCAGAAGATACCACCTTTTCCTTTTCATGTGAATCTCAAACTGATTATTATTTACTACCACCATTTCAGCCCATATTTTTTTCACTATGCACTGCATTAATCTCCTAATTGGCTTTTCTGTCATTGATTTCTTTGTATTCTTTTCATTCTTTTTGCTACTGTCAAAATACTTTTTTTTATACTCTGTCATCATCTGTTCCCTTGTTCCAAAACTTTTAAGGACTTATAATTGATTATAAAATAAAGCGTGAGCTCTTTAGCATTTTTTTTTTTTTGAGTTGGAGTCTCACTCTGTCGCCAAGACTGGAGTGCAGTGGCCGCTCTCGGCCACCGCAGCTTCGACCTGCTGGGCTCCGGCAATCCTTCCGCCTCAGCCTTCCAAGTAGCTGGAACTATAGGTGCGCGCTACCACGCCCAGCCAATTTTTTGATTTATTGTAGAGATGAGGTCTCGTCAAGTTGCCCAGGTGGGCTTAGGCAATCCACTCACCTCAGCCTCCCAAGGCGCAGGATTACAGGCTGAGCCACCGACCCTGGCTCTATTCAACATTTTTATTCATGCTCAATTACTTATTTTACTAAAAAGATTTACTGTAATCTCTGGGCTATGTACTCTGTTAGGTAATTGGGAATTAAAGCCTTTGCCCTCAAGAAAGTCACAGTCTAATGGATGAATCAAACATGTAAATAGATAATCACAAAAAATATAATGATAGTTTAGAGTAGGGCTGGCTGACTGGATCTAAGAATATATAGCAGAGAGAAAAGAACATTGTAAAAAACAGCATTGTAAAAGATGAACAGGAGTACATTGAATAGTAGAGGGGTTAGGAAAGGCATTTATTAAGGAAATGGTGTGTGCCAAAACATGAAAGTGCCTTTACGTGGAATGTAATTAGTAGTTGATACTGAAGTGTAGGGTTCAGGAGAAGGTTGGGAAATGGTGAAAGGTGAAACTAGGTAGGTGAAATTAGGTAGGTAGAGTCCACAATGAAAGGCTCTGTGTATTACTCGAAATTAGTGGTAGGGAATCTGAAAAACTTTGAGTGTGAGAGAAAGTGATCAACTCTATATTTTAGAAAACTCTTTGATGGTAATATGGAGGATAGATCAAATGGGTAACAGACACAAAGGCAGGACTCTCAGTAATATGGCTTTTGCAGTATTCCAGGCAAGAGATTATAAAGGTTTAAACCCAAGTACTGGCATTGGTGCTGAGAGAGAGAGAGAAAGTGTTTGTGTGTAGAGAATTAATGGTGGTAGAGAATTAATGGTGGTAAGAGTTTTATGAATCATGTTGAAAATGGCTACTATTTATAAGTGCTTACTATGTGCCCAGAGACTATGCTAAGTGCTTTAGATAGAGCTTCTTTTTCCATCCTCATAAAACCTCATGGATTAAATACTAATATTATCTTTATTTTACTGTTAGGAAAATTAGAATTACAGTGGTTAAGAAATGTACCCAAGATCACACCACTAATAAATTATTAAAATGGGCTTAAAATCTGGCCTTTCTTATACTTAACCACTCGTACTATATAGTAGTAGAGAAGAGAGGTAAAAAAGATGAGAAGTAAAGGATAATGCTCAGGTTTCTGGCTTATATATACTTGTCTTATAGACTTGGTTTCTGGTAAATAGTACCATTTGTTAGGATAGGAACTACCAGCCGGGCTTGGTGGCTCAGCCTGTAATCCCACGCCTTGGGAGGCTGAGGTGAGTGGATTGCCTGAGCCCACAGGTTCGAG